>NW_017257470.1:1239926-1354578 GCF_001594055.1 Mycetomoellerius zeteki | reverse complement strand
GCGTCTTCGTCTTCAAGACGATTCACTCGTCAGGGAGAAAGATGGTGTATTGCCGCTTGAAAAATGAATAACTCGCTAGAGCGAAAGGAAATACTGCACTGTCGGACCAATCGGTCCCCCGAATGACACAACACTTTGTAACAATCTTGTAAGAGGCTATTTCGAAGCTTCGAGGAAATCAGTGAATTTCCTCTTTTTTCATTTTTGTTTACAGAATAAAATTAAATAATATACACACATACAAAAAGTATTTTAAAAAATACAATCTATTATATTTTGAAAAACAGAATTTTTGAGAAAAATGTGTTAGACACAGAGATTGTATGGTAGAAAAGGGAAAAAATAATGATAAAATAACTTTTATCAAAAATTGATTTTACCATTATTTATCCGCTTTCAAACCATACTGTTTCTTATGTCTAAAACATTTTTCTCCCAAAAATGTTTTTTCAAGATATAATCAACTGTGCGTATCACTTAAAATAAAACACTCTTTACATAATTTAATTTTATTCTGTTAACAAAAATGAGAAGAGAATTCACTGAAAGGAATTCATCGATTTTCATAATGTTTTGAATATGTTTTTTTCCAAGATATAATCAATAGTGTTACTTAAAGTAAAACATTCTATGTGTACATGTAAATATATACATATGCAAAAGTAAAAGTAACTTATTTTTCGGAATATACGTAGAATAATATTATATGTAATAAATAACATATACGGCACAAGGAAGAATATATTGCTGGAGATCAAGAGTATTATTTTCCCTGCCAACTCTGCCACTATTCCTTGTAAACTCTGTCGTTTTAATTATTAATCTGAGATTAATCCACGACGCAAACCCCAACGCATCCGGCGATGCATCCGACGATGCCAGCATCCCCGTTCCCTCGCCACGTCTCGTTCACGCAAGAAACTCGACGCGCGCGGCAAGAAAATTTCCGCCCTCGAGGAGGAAAGACAATTTCCTCTCTGCTTAAAGATCCTCTTTCTTCCGGCCCTCGACACACCAGGCTGCACCCTTTAACGATACTTGTGCTAGATGTGGTGGAAGGGCGGTAAAGGAGATGGCAGTGGAAAATCCGTACAGTACGCGCCCGCGGGATCCAAAGTTTCCAGCAACACGTAAGTGGGTAGTTAAACCACGATAGTGCCTTCGACTTCCCTCTCCCTCTCCTGTAACGTAAAGCACCCTTCACCTTCTACGCAAGTCATCGTCTTAATTAATATCAATTTCGCTAATATGTAATACGAACGTCATTTCGCTTAGTTCACGAGGATACTCTTCGTCGATTACGCGATTATAAGATAATTCGAATTTACAGTGACGCTGTCATTTTCAAATTTGTTCACTGTCATATTTGACGTTCATCATGTCATATTTTATTCGAACTTAAGAAAAATTAAACCAAATTAATATAATAATGAAATATGTACAGAACGGAAAAAAGAGAGATGGATGAAAATATTTTTGTAAATTGAGTCGACTTATTAAAAAGCGTTATTTTATTATAGCTGACTTAGGGAAAATTATAAATAAATTATAAATATATTGATAATCACAAAATAACATAATTTTGATATAATAGATGGAGTTTCAAGTGATATATAAAATTTTATTGTTTAGGTATATTGATACGAGTCATAACACTAATCTTATTTATACAAACTTGCATACATCAAATATGATATATTATTTCAATTTTAAATAGCAATATAAATACCTATCGATAGTATGCTAATATCAAATTTAATACACGGCTCACGTTTTCGTATGAAGTGTCGACGTATGGGTAGCATACGTATAGCTTGATATTTTAAATATTAATGCGAACAATGGGATATCGATACAGAATCTCTATAATCCAACATTTGTAATTTTAGATTTAGATTTCAAACTCAATTCGAACTATCAAATTATTATTGTCACAAAACACGAATACAACGACAAGAAATTAAAATAGACAAATGAAGTAAAACAGTTTTAATACATTTTAACAAAATCAATTTATATTACAATAGCAAAATATAATATATTTTAATGGAAAAAATTTATTTTCCTATTTTTGATTATTCTTGAGAGTTATTCTTGAGAATCATTTTATATCTTAATTATGATATAATCTTAAATTGAAGAGTATAATAAATGTCCCAGTGACAAGATTTTCGCAAATTATTTAGAAATTAAAAATTGTAAAGTTTCAATGTATTAAATTGTTTTACAATTTAATACTTTCCTCCATAATTAACATTATATAAACATTAAAATTCCTATGTGAAGAAGTCTGTAACTAAAAAGTAACACGATATTTTCAAAATAACTTGCTAATTGTTAAGTATTTCCTTGATGTTAATACAATAGTAGTAATTGATCGCTTCATAATAAAGTAGATGTTACATAAATGAGTAGCAATGCTTGCTTTTCTTTGGACATCGAAAGACGATGAACTTGTGACGTTTTCTCGAGAGCAACTCGTGCGACAAAAGTGGCATAGAAGCTTATTGACATGTCAAAGAAAGAGACACAGGAAGAAGGATTTTCCACGTCTGCAGGAGTTGGCGCTTCAATATTGGACTCGTTACATTCTTCGCCAATCGACAAGTTCTCAATTCTGCTAATTGAGCCGCCGAATACAATAAAAGAACGAGAGTAGTCTTCTCCATTTTTTCTTTTAACTCCCTTCTACAATCTCGAAGAGGTGTTATGTCACTGGCAATGACAAGAACGTCGTGGAAAGAGATGAAAAAAAATTGATGAGAAAAGAAATACGAACTTATCGATGGATTAATTTGATTTATGAAAGAGCAAGAGAGAGAAAGAAGTACATTTTCTTATATTTCAAAAACGGAGGATAATAAACCGATTTATGTGAGAAACCTATCTGCTGCATCACGAATAATATTTAACAAATATAGAAAGCACAATAGATAATATTTATTAATACTCTGTAAATCTGAATCAGTAGATAGTCACTAATTACCCAGTGGCATACTTGGCACTGATAATCAGTGAAGTTCAACTAAAAAAGAAAGAATATTTGAGCATTATATATATATATGACTAAAATACTGATATATTTGCACGTTAATTTTCCAATACCATATTCATTGAATTTAACCACTAAAACAAGGTTAGTTAGATCACATAATAAAGATTAGCCAGGTTAGGAATCTCACATTTAATTCACTGATTACCAGTGGCATACTTGGCACTGATATCATTGATTGTCCACTGATTCAGATTTAGAGAGTAACTAAATTAATTTGATTTGATCTGTGGAATAAAATTTGACCTGTTTTTTTGCAACACAGATGTAAATAGTCATTTCCTATGTATTTTTGCGTGCTGAACAAATCCGTTAGCATAAGTATCACAAAAAGTCAAAAATATCACCTTTGACACCATTTTTCTCAAAATTTTGATGTGATATTATCAGCTAAGATATTATTTGTAGTGGTATTAAAATTACCTACAGATACTTCATCTCAAAAAAATATATATTATAATAATCTCTTTTTTCTTTCTCTCTCTCTCTCTTTGAGTATTGCTAGAATTTATGCTTGACACAGATTATTAAATACTGTCTCCTACGTGAAGGAAGCTAATAATGTTTATTTGGTCTCGCCAGTTTAATTATCAATGTCCTCTTACAATTAGTTAGAGTTGAATAACCGGCGATCCCCTGAAAAATAGAGAAAAACGATAACGAACGATATCGATCGACGAATCCACCATCTTGCTCGATCTCGGTATAGCAGATTAAAGGAAAATGGGAACAGGGATAAAGACCGATGATCGGGGGAACTTCATCGGCGAAGTTTACTTTTATCGGGAGCAACGTGGGATTGAATTTCAATGTTATTACGGATAAAGAGAACACTATCGCAGCGGAGAGAGGTAAGAGGACGAGATCTTAGGAACTTTACGGATTTCTCTGGAATTTGCAGAACCATGTCCGTGACGCGAATCACAAAAGCGCGATATTATTTTGTAGCATCGTCAGTTAAACTATCGTCTCAATATTTATTGAATATTAGTCCCATATTTCTAATTTTTTTCCGTGAAATTATTTTTATTACAATCTCACTTTCTATATATATCTATATAGCTATGTGTCTCGATATATCTATATTTCTAATTTTTTTAATGTAAATATTTATATTAAATATAAATGCACGAGATACTTTATATGCATTTGTGGCATTAAATTAAAAATATAAGAGTATACTTTGAAGAATGACTTTTAATATTATAATTTAATATATATAAAGACATAACTGTGTTTTTCGAGAGCACAACCGTGAAAGATATATTTGCATTTCTTGCATCTAGTCACTTCATAAAGACGCGAAGTTCGCCGTGAAGTAGTCCTTTGGGCAGTTCGCAGATTTACGGAGATACAAGATCTTAGAGCAACCTGAGAAGCCACAATTAATGATACCGTTAATTTAATTAATGTTCGCCGTAAAAACCGCGGCCAGTTCCGCTTGCACAACTTTATCTCATAACAAGAAAAAAACAAATATTGCTTAAGGCAAGAAATACGAATAAAATAGTGCAGTCTTATTTAATTCTTCTTGATTTTAATTATATAATGATATGCAGTTTTAATATTGCTTGCAAATATATATGTACAATATTATATGTACAATATCGTATGTAATATTGTATATTTTATATTACATATATTATACATATATTTATCATAAAGAAAAATTTATTTGAATTCATGTAATTTAAAAATAGACTTTTGTCAGCATTAATAAATTTAAATTAAACTTTTTCAATGTATAATTACTTACAAAAAATAATTTTCTTCTCGTTAGACTTTCATTATTTATATGTACCTATAATATAGATACACGTAGATATACGTACTTGTGGTGAAACATGTATGTTACTTTAATTATAAATAATGAAAACCTAATTACAGAAAGATTATTTTTTTAAGTAATTCACGTTGAAAAATTTAAATTTAAATCTAAATGCTAACAAAAATCTATTTTTAAATTATATAAATTCAAATAAATTTCATTTCGCAATTTTTTTTATATAATATTTAATTCCATTAACAGGCATATTAAATATTAAAATATTGTGAAAGGAAACATAAGCTGAATCAATTTTTTTTTTTTAAGTCTTGAAAGAATCAATTTCAAGTTAAAGAAAAATTATTATTTTTTATCAATACAGTTATTATGAAACGTTAATTATTTCTATGAAGTAATTTCGTACTAAATTGTGAATGCTGTTATTTCATTTTAGAGATTAACTTTTTGTATATATTAAGCTTGCTTCATACACCTATCTGTATTGACACACCTATAATATTAATACGAGAATTAGGTTACACCTATGTTAAAAACGCAGTGAAAATCTAAAAGAACGAGTTTCCTTTCGTTATATATTCTACAGATGATTATTTTCAAGAAATTATATAGCTTATCAAATCCACCGTTAATACCTTTCTAAAATTCTGTTGTTTCGTTAATTTATCGCTTTACATTGAAATTACTTTATTATTTTACGCACTTTATGTAACAAAATTGATTGAGCTGACCTATATGTATACGTCTTCTCTTCGTTCTCTTCAAGAATTATGAAGGGAACAAGATGGCAAAGCAGCCAGTTAATTCGTTTCCACGAAGGAAATTATGTGGCTTTGCATGCAGGTGCAGCGCGCCCGCCGATTACTTCCGACTAATATAGTCCAACGTTTTTCCACGATACTTTCGATCCAGTAATTTTAACGTTTGCGACATCCATGTTGCTTGGTTACATGATTAATGGACTAATTTTCACACGTTATTTTAATGATAGTTAGCATATTGATGTTTCATCAAGAAAAGTAGCTGCATATGAAGAATACCATTAACGGGAATCAAAGAATGACATAGATTTTAATTTATTTGGAACTGATGATTCCAAATTGGACCGGAAAAAGCGTTTTTTACATTTTCCATTATAGTTTAACACAGGTGAGAGATACGTCAAAATGGTCTGAAGTAAAAATGAAGGGAATTAAGTGATCTTTCCAATGGAACCTTCGATTTTACGATCGGACTTTATTTACGCCTTACAGAGAGCAAAAACTGCAAATAGATCCAATTTAGACCATTCTCCCCTACGATAAAAATAACAATTACTTCACAGATGGGAATTAAATATAAAGATAAAAATGTAAACATAAAACAAAAATGTTTTAAGAATTGTCTTCATAATTTCTGAGTTATAAGTCTCCATGTGGTGCGATTTCGACAATTTTATAGTATCTTAATATTTATACTTAAATAAGACTGAAGATCATAGGAAAAAGTATGAAGTTATTAAGCATTGCGAAAAATCGCTCGTAAACTTCAAGCTATCTTTCTCTAACCGGAAAACTACTATAATTAAAAATGTGTACGTGCGTTCCCGTTAATGACTTTACGACGGAAACGGAGAGTAGACTGTTGTTCGACGAAAGCTGAGTGATATATTGCTTGTATCCTTCGTACTCTTCACAATACTCGCCGCAAGTTTTAAAGCAGCACATCCAAATCTGTCTACCGTTCTAAATTTAAATTTAAATTTAACAAAAATAAAATTTTAAAAAGGAACTAAAAATAAGATTTTAATCTGTATCTGTATTTTATACATATAAATTTAATTTATTGTAAAATATTTTAACTTTTAATATATTAAATATATTCTGAATTAATCTTATTACATATATGTATATACATATATATAATATATATATTTATATATATTTTAATTAAAACTTTTTTTACAAAAAAATATTAATTTTCATATTAATTTCAGATCCAAAAGATTATCAAATTTTTAAAAAATATATAGATATTGAAAGTATTTTATATTTCTTGGATTTCTTCGTTAAAAGGAACATTAAAAACATTTTTTCATACAGAAAAATAACAATCCGATAAACTGTCGTCTATGCTTGAGTAGATTGCAACTTTAGATACGCTCTTGGATACATCGCGACCGATCTCAAAAGTTTAACAGACTCCGGCGTCGGTGTTAACTCGACGGAGTTACGATACTAGACTAGAGAGGCTCGTATCTCGAGGTTTAATGGGATCGGGACAAAGTGGCCGCGGGAATTCCGCGGCAAAATAAAACGAGAGAGCGCGGCGCGAGGCGCGCAACTTTTAAAACTACGGTGGGAAATGTAATTTACCGTCGATGCGCATGGCCCGCGCGACAATTCCCCTGCTTTGTTCCTACGAGTTAATTACATGCAAACAATTAATTAACCGCGCGCCCATCGGCGTACCGTTTGTCTTCGCGAGTACTCTACCGAACTGCCCTTCACTACTTTGGATTATTTATCGCTGGTGATGCAACTAATTTTCGCGACGAGTTACTTCAACTCGAGTGTAACTAATTTTCCCTCTCTTGTGCAAGTTTTAAAACAAAAATCTACGGGAAAACGCAGGAGTAAAGTGTTACTAGTAGAGATAGCTTCGCAGTCATTCGAGATAATCAAAGTGAAAATTTTGCGTGCACTATCAAATTAGTTGTACAACACAATCAGCGAAATTTTCTTATATGTCGGAACATATACTAACGGATTCCGGTTTTAAATTCTGAATGATACAATTACACAATTATTTATTCACTATGACGCTGGCTTTCAGTACCGCATGTGGTACCGTCATAGATTATGTTCATAATAAAATAAATATGTTCTGTAACCATAACATTCCATTTTTTAATTCTCTCCCGTGAAATAACGACTTTTTAATATAATTTCGCTACAGCAGCATAAAATAACAGATATTCTATTTATATTTATTTAAAATCGTGTAAACTTTTATATTAAATAAATACATAATATCACAAAGTAATGTTATTGTCATATTGTGGTTTAATATACGGAAGATAAATAAAAGAAGATATAAATATATTTTTCTATAGAGAGAGAGCTCATTTATCGAATCTTTCAATTAAATCTTCCATCATACATCTCTTCATTTCAAAGTAAACATTTGTGTCATTTTATTACAGCAAATTTAGTTTTTCAATTCAAATGGATCTGGTTTTGCTTTATCCCTACAATATTACAGTTTCACGAGGATGTAGAACTGCGAGAAGTATTAATAAATAAAAAGCAGATAAATATAGAAGTATTACACACACAGTTCGCTTACCGATTCTCCATTTTGCACTGGCCTTCTTGAGTCTTGCAGTTGGTTTTAAAATCCTTAAAGATCTGATTGCAAGGTTTCCCACGTAGACAAGTATTAAGCGCATGATTGCATGTCGGCAATGCGTCTATCGGATATGGATCTTTGTCTGCAAAGATAATCATCGGAGAAAGTAAGTGAATGTTTCTTCAAAGAGTTCGTAAACATTAATAAAACAAATAAAACAAAATTATTGAATCGGTGGCTATATCGTTTCATCCTTGTTGTTCACCAAATGTTAAACAAGGATAAAATAATATATCACGCGCAATATATGCGCTTTACGTAACATAAGCATTATTTTTAACAAGAAAATTATATTTATGGCAAAACATACCCACACAATTTTATGTATGAATTTATAAAAAATATAAGTTTATTAAGAATATAAACTGAAAAATAAAATTAGCAACAACACGCATAAAGTTCTTTATATATAATTCGTAAACAACTATGCTTTTCTAAAGAGTAGCACTCAAGGTTTCCGGTTTCCGCTCTCCTTAACCCGGGAGTAGTCACTCATTTTTTATGTAAGATGTAAGCAATCACCCGGCATGTTTTAACTCTCTAAGTAAAATTGTTATTGTTGTAACAACATAATGTATATTATTAATTATTTTCTTATTCATTAGTATTTAAGAACATTATAAATATGGATTTAATCACAATTTTCTAAAAAAATAGTAAGTAGAAGTCAAACGAATGTTAAACGGAATAAGCAAGTTAAATAGCTTATTATGACAGTATTTCTAAAAGAATAGAGATTTTAATTAATATAACGTTTTTCATGGCGATTTTTTTTACAGAATTGCATATTAAAGTTTGTAAAAATATTTATTAAAAAAGAAAAAGTTGTATGTTAAACAATATGTGTACAAAACGATATTTCAATCAATTCACTCTTTTGCGCAATGGAGTGTAAAAATACTCCTGGTGATCCGGGTTAAATTCCTTTCGCAACTTTCTGCTTAAGAAGATCCTAAAGTCGTTTTATCGATTCAATAGAATTTACACACATACGATTTACGTGCCATTGACACATCACTATACACTACTACATAAATACTTATCACAAAATCTTTAACTTTACATAAAGAAATAAGTTGGTTAGCAAAACTAAAAGAAATCGAGAAAACTCTGCTTTTCCGAGAATGTTATACTCCTCGAAATCTTCACAAACCTTTATAATCATATGCATTAGGTGAAAATGTACTAATCTTTCTAAAAATTTTCAAAATTGCGGGTCTTAAGCTTTTAAAATTTTAAAAATCTACCACTTGACTTGTATTACTTTACACACAACATACAATTTAGCCCGCAGTTTGCGAGCTAATTTTTTTACGGCCTTGCTTCCTACTTCCGCTTCTTTTTTTAAGGCACGAGAGCGAATTTAATCTCATTAAGTGCCGAAGCTTCCTGGTTTGGTAGCTGGCACCGGCTGCTCGGCGGGGTTTCCATTATCCGCCGCGCTTTCGTATGACCGGCTTTCGGCAAGATAAATGTAATTAAGCCGCGATCTGGAGTGGCTTAATTGCGCAACTTATTACTTGGTCGAATTACATTTATGCGTGTTCACGATTTAGCCTGATCTATGTAACTCGATGATCAATCAAGGTCAACTTTTTATTGTAATTGATTTAATCGTCAGTAATTATGGACATTGGAAAGACAAAACATCAATTGCTTTATTATATTTTTGAAAATATCAACATTTCTTTGTCCAATTTTAAAATTAATATTCTAAAAATTATAAAAATTACAGCAGATAATACTGAGCGACACTCTGGAGATAAAATAAGATATGTGTTCTATCTGATTCCGTACTAAACGTGCTTTACATATACAAGTCCGAATTGTCAATTATTTATAAGAAGGAGATAGGTAAAGGTGGGTATAGAAGGGGGTAAGTGGGATAGACCTCGTTTCGCGTAGAAAGTCGTGTGCCTCTAGGTAGTGGGGGAGTTAGGGTGAACCTCGTTTTGTGTGAAAAGTCGTTCTCTACTTAGTTCGCCCCATACATCTTCTGTCTAGAATCATCTCACTTTCCATTCAAAGTGAGGAAATAATTTTCAAGTTTGATTGTTAATAACTTTTTAACGAATAACGAGCGACGGCTAAAATCTGTTAGATATGTTGAGATCAAGATCATCGGAGTTTGTCTTCCAAGATCACAATTTTTTATTAAAATTACACATTTTAAATATCTCAGAAACTATAAGAGATCGTCACCTAGCTGTTAAGACAAAGTTACTCAGGATCATGACCTCGACAACCTATGTCAATTACCAATTTTTTTAAATTAAAAATCAATTTTTTAACAGCGATACATGGAATTTTATTAATTTTCATTTGTTTCTTTTATCCTAGGCTGTGTTCTAAAATTGACTGCCAATACTAAAAATCTACATATGGTGCATGTAACGTAAACTGTAGCATTTTCAGTGCTGGCAATAAATTTGAAACACAGCCCTAGTTGAGTCAATAACTGCAAGTATGATTCACATTTTGTAATAAAATTTACATTAATGATCGAATAAACGAGAATCTAGTGATCACTGCAAAACAACGCTTCTTATATTTAAGAAGCAGAATGTACTTTCGCGCACGCGCTATATAATATATATGTTTCATATACTTTTATCAATAATTCTGTAGTAAAAATTCTTTTTCTACTCTTTACATTATACACAAATCTTATTTAAAAGTTGCCTTTAGTACATTCATTCAGATTATTAAGAGATTATTAAGAGAAAATTGGCAAAGACATTTATAAAATTAACTTTACGTTACAATCTCTTTAAACGCAATTGACGTTTAATAAGATCAATTATTAAATTAAAAAACCCCTTCTTTTCATCTTTAATTTTAGAGAGAATTTACATTAATACTTATATTATTAAGTTAAATTAGAAGATGGATTGATAAATTTTTATTTAAAGAATATTATATTAACTAAATAAAAAAGCCAATAACGCGACAAATATAAAGTGTAGTAGACTATCGATTCACCCCAGTGAACTCAAAAGTAACCCAACCATCGATATTAGAACTGCAAAGTGCTTTCCTGAAGACAACGATTCTCTCCGGGACGAGAAGTGGATTGAAGATGCAAAAAAGCAATGGATAGGAAATGAAGCGAATGAAAAGAAGCGCATCGGGAATTATCCATGAATCATTTGGAAAAGCTCAAAAGACTCGGTGGCGCGCATGAGTGAGCCCTTGGGAATATCAACAATGAAGCCCGTAGGAGCAAAGTTACGTAGAATGGTGGGTGCGAAGATATCGTTCCGAGCTTTTGTTTCGTCGGTTCGCTTTTAAGAAAAACGTTCGAATGGCACCTACAATCAATTTATCCTGAATTTTATTATTCTGAATTTTAAAAATCATGCAAGTTTTATAATGTTTGACTATAAGTAATTTCTATCATATTTGCACTGTTAAATTCATATATAATGTCAAATTACATAATTTGAGTCAATTTAATTTTAATCATTCCTATGTAAGTCACTATTGCTTATATATGCAATACGTCATTAATTTAACTAACTAACAAATAACCCTATTTTTATGATGTTCATCGATTTTATTAAAACTCAGTACATTTGTAGAATAGTAAAAAATAATAAGTATGTATTGTTTTATATCGGCAATGGTACAGTTTTGAAAGTTGAGGAGAGGTTTTCATGCGGGGAACAAATTTAATGTTTCCCGCATGAAAAAATTATATACTTTGAAAGAGCAGATCCAATATAGCGACCTAATAAATTTAAATAGTCTTATCTTATTCTTTGCCGAATGCAGGAATAACCAACGATAAAATGGCAAGTAACTCCCCATTTTGTTTTTTGTCCTTTATTTAAAAAATATTTCTATAGATTTATCCTTTTTTAACTATGAAACTTCGCGTGTCTCGCATGAGCTTAAATGCAACGAATTAATTATTCGTTTATTATTGACCTAATCTGAGTAAACTAGGACATTCCTGATTAAGAAGTAGTACAAAAATAGGATATCAATACTCAAAAGTAGAACAAAAAGGAAGATATTTTAGGTTAAATTGTAATACAAAATAAGTAGAATATTTGTGAATTCAAATGTAGAAGCTAAAAATGATAAAAGCATGTAGGTATTTAGTATTAGCAAAAAACGCCTTCATATAATATAATAATACTTAATAATTTTTAAGTATTCTATCATAGGAATATGGTAATGATCTAGTGATTAGATTATTATGTATTTCATGTGCGATGCGATGGGCTTAATAGCTTCCGATACACACACTCTCTCTCTTCTCTCTCTCTCTCTCCCCTAGCTCTCTCTCAAAATGCGTATTAAAATACTAAAAGGAATACGAACATATGAAAACCCGACCGAACATCCCCGGATGCCTTAAAAAAATACATTTCCATGAAAAACCGAACGTTAGGTCACCCTATCATTTATAAATAAAAGGAGTAGCTTTCATCCTTAAAACTGCACTATTGTTGCAGATATAAAAAAAATACGTGTTTGTTATTATATTGATTACTCTACAAATGTAATGAGTTTCAATAAAATTGGCAAATATCACAAAGGTAAGGTTACTTGTAAGCTAATGGAGTTAGAAAATTTAATTCGAAGAAGTAAGTGGTGTGTATTTGACTCAAATTTAGTTTATCAGTTACCAAGTGCATACGTTAATATAAAATATTGTTTACTTTGAAACTAAACAATTCGACTGGAATTGGATTAATTTGATGTGTTCGATTTTTTATTAGTTTTGTATTGAAATAATACATTTTGTCACACTTGGTTAAAAATAACAAAAGGTTTAATTTAAGGACTTGGTTTGATATTTTGGTATTTAACGGTGTATAAATTGGATGTATTCTGATTCCTTGCGGCTACAAGCCGGTTAGAAAGCCGGCTACAAGCCGGAAATAAAGATTAACTTTATTTTATCGCAGGTATAGATTCTTACCTTTCCATTCCACGTAGTCGCATGGGTGGTCGAACAGGAAGTTCTGGAAGCTGTTGCAGTCCGGATCGACATGCGGCTCCCTGCAGAGGCACGTCGGTCGGAAGAAAGTGAAAGCCTGCAGGGTGCGTAGAGCGGCCTGACACTTTTTCACCGTCACCGTCGAGCATGCCACTGTAACCGCGAAATTATTATTAAAGCGATGCAACAATGTTTCGGCCGGCTGACAAATAGCACGTGTGTATTTAACACGCGATATCGCGCACAAATTGCCTTGACAGTATGACGTATAAGCTACATGACTAATAGCGTACCAAATATAAGTTGTTCTATTATTTGATAGAACATGTAAAGTGCTCTAACCATTTGTTGCTAGGCTCATACGCTACACTTATGCTTGTAAATTGGTACATGTATATGATGACCTTAAATCGCGAATGTGCGAGCGTGAAAAATCGACTATAGGATAGCGTATTCTCGCGCGGATATTATTTTTTTTTTTGTGAGAGCGAATCTATCCTGCAGATTGTTGTAAAACGCGATGACGTGAGATCCCCATGGAACGATTAATTTCTCCATCGATATCCGTTTTCGTTCATTTCCATTTCGACATTGATCTGACCATTTTTATACCGATAACAATCGAAAATCACGATACGCTCAAATAATTTGTTAGCTGCTGACATTTTCGAAAGTTGAAATAGAATTAACAAATTATACACACGCGCATAAAAATGAGTAAAATAGATCAAAAATTATGTGATATGATTAAGTAAATAAATGATTCGTTAAAGATTTTTTTGAGAGAATAAAGAAACTGCTTTATAAAACACAAATACAAAATATTATTTATTATTAAATCTGGACTATGTAAAACATAATTAGAGAGAATTTAGTAAGTAATTATAAATATAAAATATACAAACATCAAATATTAACGTTTTTATCAAGTATATATATTTTAGTATTAATTATCTATATAAAAATATAAATTATTATGTGACAATTCTAAATTATTACGTATAGATAAACGTGATGATGCGTCAAACTAAGAGGATGTAAATGATACATTGAAACTTAGGACTATCAAATATTTCTCACATATGTATTCAATGTTAGATTCAATGTAATTGTGAAATCCGGACGAAAGTAGTTACGCATCTCAATGCTGTAATGAATGAATTTATCAACAATATCATACTATAGCGTGATGTAGCAGCAATAATTATTTGCCACAGTACACATTTGTACATTAATCGCCTCACAACTAGACGGTGACATTAATATATGCCATTATTACGCAGCGTTCGTGCGCGGTATGATGCACTTAATATATTTATCATAGTCAGTCGACATTCTTAACTTCAAAAGGTATATTATACTTATCGTTAGAGATACAAAATTTTTATTTGCAGTTACACAATTAAAGTCACTAAAATATTGCAACTAGGTATGTATAAGACATTATAAAATTTGAATATTACAGAACTGTTTACAAAGTAAACGTTTGATCATATTATGGAGAGAAAAATTCTGTTAAAATAAAACCTTGACTTTACATATCTACAATTACAATCTTTTCAGCAGAAAAGTTTGCGAAAGAAAATTCATTATCTAATTGCAAAATCTCTTGTCATTTAATTTAATTTAAAAGTTAATATAATATATTCGATTGAATTAAATGAATGCTAATAATTCCTACATGTGTACTCTCTCCTAATTAATTATTCTCGTAAAACTTATATATAATTACTTATCTCTGCATATTCATTATTTTTCCCCGTATAAGATTCTTTAACCTTCAGTTTTACGTTAATATAGCGGTGATACGTGTCCTACTTTTTTACAAACATTGAATGATTTTTTATGATGCACCATTTTTCTCGGTGCGATCGAGATTTTCGATGCCCTCTTATTTCTTTTATATTTTCTTTTAAAAACCGTTCCCAGCTTCATTTAAGATTCTGGTGTTCGCAGCTTAATTAGTACAATGTCGTTTCGAGAAAGAATGGAAGTGAGAGGAGCCTTAATTGCTATCCCGAGACATCGTAAGTTTCGTAATAACTGAGCCAGACTATAAGTAATGAATCCAGATGTCGGCGTTACCGTTGATACCAACATCGTCGTCGTCATCGTCGTCGTCGTCGTCGTCGTCGTCGCGCCAAATGTCAGACAGAAAAATGACGGAGCAGCAGCGCGAAAGTTTCAATTACATTCTGATACTATCATCTGTCGCTTCCCTCTTCAATTCATTCCGTCAGTCCCCCAATGTTCAACTCCATCCCGATCCGTCCCGCCCTTGCACCTACGTCCCTTCATTAAACACGAAGCAAGGCACTTAAAAGAGAATATCTTTGGTAGTTTGGAACTAGCAGACAAAAAAGTTTCTGCAAGGAGTTTCAGGGGCTAATATTGTGACAGGAGAATAATCTCTTACTGGGTCAACTGTTTCAAATTTTCTTGAAAGGAATACTAATTTACATCGGTCTTCTGGCAAGATAGATTATGTGATTTCCGACATGGTGACTAAATTGGAAGATCAAGAACTGACAAATTTATTAATTTACATTTTAAAAATAGTATTTTTCAGATTTCCAATGTAGAAATCGAATCCGGAGAGCAAAATATATTTGAATTCGTAAAACAAAATATAATAAGAAACAATAAAAAATATTAGACTCTTATCAATAATAAAATTAATAATATTCCACTCAAATGGCAGTTCATAGATAGAATTAAAAATATCTTATAGGAAAAAAAATATTTACAACGATAATGCAATTTTATTGCATAAGTAGGTAATAAAAGTTTTAAGCATTTTATTACTCGTAACAAAAAATATATGAAGTCTCAAGCTAATTTTTTGTTTCAAACTTTCTATCCTTTCATTAATTAGCAATCCATTAGTAGTTTCAAATGACTATTTTGATTTAAATTTTGATAAATTTGATAATTACTTTTCGTTACATTGGTTCTCTTGATAGTTTCTTGAACAAGTCAATTTTAATCTCAATTATATACAATAATTATATTAAATCAAATATTGTGTTATACGAAAAACTTTCTGTGTCGAATCGTGAGTAATATAATTTTACGAAAATGCAAAGTTGCGTCGTATTAACAGCAATAAGATTAGTAACACTGAAAGATATGCCATTTCTGTATGCAGCTGCAAATAGAAGTTAGTATTCTTTGTGATTCAGTGTATTTATTAAAATACTATATATGTACATTTTTATTAAGACTAACATAAATATTCCAGTGGACGGACACTCAAGAGCTAATCTTTATTAAAAACATAATTTTTTTTATTAAAATAGTGTATTCTTTGTATTTTTTATACGCATAATAAAGATTACATTTAAATAAAAGAAGTAAAAGAAACCAATGATTATAAATTTGTAATTAATAAAGAATTTGCAAATACTTTCATACATGTGTATAATGTATCAATTTCCGGACAGCCTAAAAAGTCTATGTCCCAAATCCGGACATAACTGGTCCCAATATTCGACCGCGATAATCAGTTTGTTAATATTAGGAACGTATTTAAAAAATACAAATTAAAATAAAATTAGTAATTTTATGTTTATTTAATTGAATTAATAAACAATGTTGTTCGTCCTTTCGAATATATACTAAATCTTTATTTATGTATAGGCTTGCCGAGATGTATTATATATAGACGATATTGGAACAACCCTAAATTTAGCTGATATTAGTGATCGAATATTAAAATTACTTTTAAAAAGCGTTCAAAAATGCTTTTTTTAACGCTATAAAAATCATTTTCTTTTACA
Source organism: Mycetomoellerius zeteki (assembly GCF_001594055.1). Lineage (NCBI taxonomy): Eukaryota > Metazoa > Arthropoda > Insecta > Hymenoptera > Formicidae > Mycetomoellerius > Mycetomoellerius zeteki. The sequence goes on along the minus strand of NW_017257470.1, from coordinate 1,337,623 downwards.
GTAAAATGATTAAAGATTATATAAATCAACCATTTCATATGATATACGTCAGCTCATTGAATTAAATTTTATTTAACTAAATATTATACGACGATTCTAAATTTTTGATATATACATATATACGAGTACAATACACACATAATATATCAATGATTTATTAAAAATATTCGTTTTAAGATTTATATTTATGAATATTTAATAACTGTTTCTGTTGAATAAATGATTGGAGATTAAGACATGTCCGGTCATTGGGACATTTATCTTATAAGAGTATAATCGAAAAATTGTCAAAATGAAAGCTACCGTAATACGACTATAAGTGGCTGCTACAAAAATAGCAACAAGCAGAATAAAATATGACAGATGAGAGAACTTTTCCGACAATTAATACTAATCCATTATATGTACAATTAGAAAGAAAATAAATGACAGAAATAATTAATAATAATTGAAATATAAGTTGCAGTGGTACACATTTAAAGAAATTAATAACAGGAAAGTATTAAGAAAATTATTTTAAATTACAGAAAGCTATACCTATATTTTGTATTTATTGACAAATTATCGAAAATAAATAATCGATGATTGAATTATTATGGTGATTTTTAATATTATTGCAAATATTTAATTTTTTCGCTGTTTGATGCTATTCTTATGGGTTGCTAGAGAGTTTTCAGGAAATATACATTCATTACGCGAAAGTGTGTTACGCACACGGATGTGAACAAAAAAGCTAGGACGAAGCAAACAAACTATCAGCTACTAGAAAAGTCGGAAAACAGACTTTTCATTCTCGTGCAGCGAGCGCGAGGAAATATGTACGAGAATACAGCTTTGAATTCGGCGCTCGACTATCACTTGCAGACGCGTAACTGCACCTGTTTTTGACGCATTTGTGTTTTCGAACAGCTGTAATAATTGCAACCAAAATTCATCGCAATGTTACATTGTTCATAATATTTAATTTTAACTTACTTGCTGATTGAACAAAAGTTGTGTGTTTTACAAACGCTTTTGCAAAATTTACTTTACCAATACAGCAATGCGTCCACTGTTTTCCGTACTCACATTGCAACAAATAATAAAAAACGAATAATATGATAAATATCGAATTTACATGTATTATGTAATGTTAAAATAAAGTTTAAAAATAAAATAAAGTATAAAGAAACTAATCACGCACACAAACATTTAAAAAATGAATGTGGATAGAATTGTTTTTTCTTCAGTGTTATTTATTGGGTATTGTATAATATACATATCTTTTTCATAAAATTTTTACATTATTTACTTTCACAACATTTGAGAGATGTATCCATAAAATTATTTGTGCGTTTTATAAACAATAATATTATCATATTATAGAAACTTGTCATTAATGAATCATTTAAGTTTCCTTAAACCTAATGCACAATTGAAAAACACAAGCAAAAGGATATGGAATAAAAGCTTTCAACCTATCAGAAACCATGTATATCAAAATACGATTTCCGAGGTTGAAATATGTTACTCTCTATTCATATTGTTTGTACTTTTTATTGTGTCTTAGGCTTAAAATTATCTATGTGGCAATAAATTACTCCTAATATTAATTTTGTTTAAGATTTTAACGTCAACTTCATATGTTTTATGATTTTTCCATAAGTAATATACAATATTTTTTTGTAGTAATTTTTAATTCCATTTATTAATTAATTTTTGTACGCTCTTCTCGAACGGGACATGTACAACTCTGTTGTATTCGCACGAGAATTAAAACCTGAAGCAAAAATTTCTTGAAACGATGTTGAAAATAAATAAGGCCCGACTCGTCCCGCGACTGTGAAGTCCTGCTCCGCTTTAATTATCGAGGGTGTGTATCCGGGAGCATCCCGCGGTGATGAACGGCGCTGCGGCTCCATAAAAAGCGCGAGCGTTCCAGAATCGTTCTACCGTGAGCTATAATTCATGGATAGGAAAAAACAGTATCGGAAAAAAGTGTGCTGGAGAGAGAGAAAGAGAGCGGGTCGGGAAAAGTTGCAGTCTCCGCGCCGAAACTGACGACGCGTATTCTCTCTTCGCGGGTACGCGCTATCTTCCTCCCGCACTGACGCCATTGTGCTCGAGGGTCGTGCATGCCGCTTTGGCATAACAACGTACATTGTACTTCCGAACAATGCTATCCTTCTGTCAGCCTGTACAACCAACCCCTCTCTCTCCCCGCATCGTCGTCACTTCCCCACCTTATCGCGTGGCGGGTGCTCATCCCTTTTTTTTCGAGCCGGGCTTTTTGAGGGAATAAACGATGCCACGATCGACAGTTAAGGAGGATACGAACAACTCGTGTCATTTCAAACAAGCACCATAAAATCGAAAAATTAATGAGCTGACATTAGGAATTATTTCTTTCTTTTTTTCGAAAACAACTTTCACGATACAATACAATTTTCTTTGATGACTACTTATTTCCTAAGAATATTTTTAACCATGATATTTTATTCCTTGTAAACTCAAAACAATTTGAAATTTTTAAAGAGGAAGTAGAAGAAAAGACGAATCTTTTTTTCTCTCTTTTTATATAGTCATTGTAACTTCAATTAATACGATTAAATGTACAATGGAATAGTAAAATTATTTGGACGTGAAATAATGAATTAAGAAGAATGTGTCGGAAAAAATGGCTACTTCTCTAACATTAGCGATGCTAAACGACGATGAGCAGCAGCTGTTCACTCAAAAACTCGCTCAACGACGTTGGATTTCAAAGTCCACTCAAACCAGGCGGCCCTTCAACTCTCGCGAAAGTACTGGGTCAAGAATTTCCCTCAATCCTACGGTAATGTACGATCCTATCGCTATATTGCTCTCCTCTCGCAAAAAGTTTCGTTAAGAAATGACGCACGATTCAAAAATTTTTATAATTTTTCGCTAAGGCAAAAACATCTTATTTATAACTTTTCATATAAAGAATCGTTATTAACAGTTATTTCATTCAATTTTTACACAAAATGTCGTTGAATATAATAAACATAGTATATTCTATATATTTTTTATTTCACAATAAATAAACAATGTATGCAACAAGAGAGCGCAAGAACAAAGATTAAATAGGACAAAAACGAGTAAATATAAAATTCATACAACACTACTAAAATCTTGTGTTATGGAGTGAAAGAAACTCCTTTCGAATACCGCCGTTCTTTCCATTTTAGAATTATTGTTTTAGGTTGAGAAAGTAAATGGAATTCGCAACAAAACAGAAGAGACGCACTTTATAAATTGCGCTGTTTGTAAATTGAAAATTTGTCTACAATTCTTTATCCTATCAATTGCTTCCCTTTTTTCCTTTATTTCTCGGAGAAAATTACGTTTTAAATTCTCTTTTTAGATCGCCGAATTATAAGTGGTAACCCTTCAACTGCGTTTTGTTATCAAAATTTATATATTGCTGGCAAAATTTACATATTTGAATTCAAATAATTATATCTTTAAATTAATATAAATATGTAGTAACTTTTTTATTGTTTCAAGCTAAATATATCGATGAAAGTAATACCTATCTATTATCTATTAGATATATAATTATAATGAATTATGCATTAATGGAAAATTGAATTCTGTGTAATGAGTTTTCATACATAATGTAATTTACATTTTTAAAAAATTTATTATATCTTAATAAATATTTTTTCGAATATTTGTAAGTAAACATTTACTTACAGTAAATAAATATTTATTCAATGAAAAAATGAGAGTTAAATTCAGATTAATGGTTCTTGATATCCAATAAATATATGTTAACATTCAGTAAATGTTTATTTACAAATATTCAAAGAAATATTTATTAAGATATAATAAATATTCTTTTCAGTGTATATAAAGCGATGAACAAAAGATGTTATACCCTGCAGTAAAAGCTAACAATAACATAACTGTTAGTTATAATTTCTCACTCCACAATAACTGTAACTGTTACGTATAACATGTGTTATATTACAATTATATTGTGAGTGAGAAATTATGTAAGTTACGTTATTGTTAGTTGATGTCTGCTGGGGTATAGACACAAGTTTAGAATGAATAGTTTTTCACAGTTATGATGTATTAAAGCTGCTCTGTAAGTACAAGTTTCACATATTTCATATATCATGACTCAAAAACTATTCATTATTGAGCTTTATGTCCATGACATCTTTTGTTTACCGCAATATAAATTACATTATATGATTATATGTAGAAACTACACACATTTTTCCTAATTTCCCTAATTAATATAATTATCCTTTGTTCTGAATAATCCTGGGTGATTCTAAAAAGCCTGCTTCTCATATTAAATTTTATAATAAGTTGCCTGCAATACATGGATTTTGATTTTTAGATTATTTCAATAATAACTGTTTGTGTATCCTTTTGATAAATATAGAAATGTACAGATAAATAGTTAATTCACATTGGCAATTAATATTGATTTAAATTACAATATGCAAACATTTCTTTAATCAAATTGCAAATTACGGCATAATTAAATATATGTTATTAAAATTAATTAACAGTGCAATTTTGTAATTTCCTTTTTAACTTTGCAAGGTATATATACAAATTATATTTATTAATTTATAATGGCGACATATTATACTGGTCAATTGATAACAAGATATGATATCGCAGGTTATTTACGTCTGTAATTCAGATCTGCATGCATACAAATCAACGTGCATCGATTATGCATGGTTGAGCTTACGTTCCCCTGCGAACAACGACCTGATTAAAGGTAAAATCGAGTTTGCGTTCCGATTCTCGTATTCTAACTATCGTTAGATTATCATATGGATAACGACCAATAAACCAACTATTGTTTGATCATTGATAAAGCAAGCATCGATTCTAGATTAACAGAAAAAGTACCTTCTGTATCTCTCGTCAAGACTGACGAAAGCATGTTTCACGACAATTGATAAACATATGAAGGAAGCGTAAAAACATCTAAAATTGTAATTAATTTGCACAAAATTTTGCTAATTTCGTTTTAGAAATGTAACCATTGAAAGTTTCCATAATATGGGTAAATGATCTACTCTACTACTTAGTTTCTTTTTTCAATTCATGTAAAATACATACACCGAATATGTGTGTACTTAATCTATCAGTGACATTATATATTTTAGTTTGATCCTTCGTGTCTAGTACGTATTTTATATTTGTTTTGCACGTACATCCGATGCGAATTACGAATGTCATGAGCTTTCAGATATATAGCAATGAGTATTGGTAATCTGATTTTACGAGTGCGTTTAATTGAATAAAGCATATAACAAATAAAATAAATAAAATAAAAAAGATTATCGAGAAAATTTCACAAGAATCCACATTTAAAAAAAACAATAATGAATATATTAATGAGAGCACTGCTAGATGTGTGTAACAAAGTACACTAATAAAATAAGCTGCAATTGTAAGACAAAAGCCACTTTCGTCACCAATTTCAAAATATTTAATCTTCTGATGCATATAATTGCATGATAGCATTATCGTATTTTAACATATTTTAGAAGATAATTAAGGAAGATAATTAGAGAAGAATTGCTACGTACCTAAATCGTACCTGAACGTAATATTTTATATTATTATTCAATCTAAGCAACATTTTTAGTGACAAAACTTTGAAATAAATAAGAAATGAATAATATAGACAAAAATTTCAGTTCACATCTTGTTTTGTGCATGCCTCCAATAGCATTTTAAGAAATCAGATGCATATGTTAATTTTTGACAGCTGATAGTAATGTAATCATGTAATTCTATTTCGAATTTTTATATTTTTATCAAAAAAGATTTATTATAGAATAATTTACAATTTACATTCTATGAACAGTATTTTCGATTAATATAACGATTAAGTCGATAAGTATTTTTATAAGATCTGTCAAGTAAAGATTATGTATTATTTTATGTTTAAATGTAATACATTCTTTCATTTTATAACTATGTGCACATCAAATGATTTTAATTCTTGCTATATCAAATTGTATTAATACAAATACCCAGACAAAAATTGTAGAATATTTATGGAGCGTGCAAGTATAAGCAGAACGAGAGGTATGAAATAGAATAGAGCATTATTTACAAACTAGAAGTTGTGGACGGTAAAATATTAATAATTAAAGAGAGGTATTTATTAATCATTCGCTGTTTTTGTCAATTACTAACTCAAGATGTATTGAGAAGATGAATAATAATTCATATGCAAATGTAAACAGCAATTACATTTCAAAATCTGAATAATAAAACTACATGGTCGACACTAGCGGACATTAGATTTCTAGCAATCGATTATCTACTTAATTAAGAAAAAGATAGCTTATATTATTTTTAACAAAGCAATTCTGAAAACATTTTTCCATAATGTAATCTTTCTCGATATTCTCAGCGGACGCAAGGCAATGTCAGTGGTTTTATTTATGATTCGGCGCTTATGCAGGCCGCCATATTGCCTCTGTGGTCTGAAATATCACCGCTGCCTTGAATATATTCTGCAATAACTACTCGCCGGCCCATAGTAACGATGCAACAAGCGTTCTTTCTGTTTCGTTTGTGAGAGGCAAATATTAAGCAACGCCGTGCATGGCATGTTACTTTTATATTTATTAATACAATCCTGATTGATATTCTAATACTGAAAAATAGGATTTGCACAGATTCGACGCTGAACTTTTCGAGCGGAATACAACAGAAATTTCATAAAGATTGTCAAAGTGAAGAAAGAAAAACATATGACACATTTGGAACCAATGTTTTCTATGCAAAAGTTTGAATGAAAGATTTGTACTATAAGATTTTTAGCACACATAAAGATTTAATAAATATAATTAAAAAATAAATATTTTTTCTTCAAGTAGATTTATGTATTCGTTTCATTTATTGCTAAAATAAATGAAGGAATACAAATAATAGAATTTCTAATCAAATCATTTAAAAAAAATTAATTTTAAAAGTTAATTTTATCAAAAAATTTTTTCTGAACACTTTTGTTATTTTTTAAATTTCAACTTAAATATTAATCGTTATAATTATGTGATTTTTTTTAAATTAAGTGAACTAAACCTCATAAATTTTTAAATAAGATTATGATTAAAGGTAAAATTTTTAAGCTCAAAATAGCTAACTTTATACAATGAATCAAAATATAGAAACTGCATGGATTTTTCTTGCATTTTGAATAGAGAAAAAAGATGACCGTACTTTTAAAAAATCAGTTTATATGCAAATCTGGAAAATATTTGCAATTTTAGTTTGTCCTATCATAGTCGGCATTCTTCCGTATTACGGATTTCTTGTACTCGAATTTATAATATAGAAAAACTTCTATCTTCTTTCAGAAGAATTTATATCTTATTCAGAATTTATATCTTATGTCAGACTGAGGAAACTATTTATATCTTGAGAAATATTTTATTTCTCCTTCAAGTCAAATTGAGAAAATTGTGTCTCGTTACTTTCACGATGAAACGAGTGGTATTTGTAGTCAAGTGGTACACATCGCCATAACCAAAAGATTTAAATCAAAAGATAGCATTTTATATTATAAATGTATGCAGTTCTCATAGCTATATAGTAATAATCTAAAATAAATAGAAGTAAAACTTATTTTGATTACTTTATTATTTTTAATATTTTTATTGTGCAAGTAATATATAACAAAGAGTATATTTTACATAATATTCAAACAAACCTCTCTCTTTGTTGTAATGAACAATTACAAATGATAAATATCATAATGAATATAATTTAGAAAATTCTCAGTTTCCAAAATTCTCAATATTATTTCGTTATGATATTGTTATTATATTAATATTGCTGATATGATATTTAAATTATAATTTTACGTTAACGTATATTACGTTAACGTATATATACGTACATATTTTCAGCGCAAATCATATTTATTATCGCAATCTGTCGATTTTACGTAAAAATTTTCAGACCTTCAAATAAACTTTTCACGAATACCTCGCGTCAGCGCTTTCCAGCGAATCTTTCATCCGCTCGCGAAGTGGCAAAATTTCATGGTAAAATGCGACTGGCCGCACGGTCGAACCGCAAATCGGCGACAGTGACTCCGGCGTTGGCGTTCGTGTTGTGCGTCTTGCTGCACTTGCAACGACGAGCGTGCGGTTCAAGAAGAGCGATACAACCTCCACTTTGGAGTCAGACCGAAATCTCCTGAGTGGCCCAAACGCGCCTTTGGACCTGCTCCGGGTTGTGCGCTTGACAGCCCACGGCGGCTAACCAGCTGCCTTGGCAGAATCGGTGGAATGGATGGTAGTCGGTACCCGGGATTTCCGGCTCTGTGGAAGCGTCAATGTGTACACATTCTACTAGCAAAGCTCCTTTTACACACCCTCACTTCCTTGTGTGAGTCGAAATGTCGTCCATTCCCCGGAGTTTCCTTTTGGATTTATTCGTGTGACATTACGAAAAATTTTTCCAGACTATTATAAAAGACTGTAAGTTTTTTTTTCACTCGGCTGCGAGATACATGCAAAGTCTATTTATCAAGAAAACATCTAATTTATGAATGTCAAATAAAAATTCGAATTATATAAATTAGACCTTTTCTCTATAGTACTCTATAAAAACAAGAATCTTACTAGTGCATGTATTAATAAATTAATTATAATGAAATATAAATTTGTCATTTTCCATAGTCACTGCACTTGGCCCCATATATAAGCCAGTCCAATTCTATTAGCTAATTAATAATTATGAAAAATTGAACGAATACTTTATGCGACGTATGCAACATATTGGAAACTTAATAACAATTTTAAGAACAATATTTTAACAATTCTTCGTTATTATTTTATTAGATATGTATAGATAATTATCTATATGTATTATAAATATATAAATAACTTATAAAATTATAAAGAAGGTTCGGCAAATCAAAAATTTAAAGCTGAAATGTTACATGACTATAGAAAAATGTATGCATTTTTTACGGACAGTGTATATGTTGTCGCGATTATCGACGATATTGCTACATCGTCTTCGAGTCCCGTTTGTATCGTAAATAAGTTACCAGGACTTTACACAAGTCGTAAACAACTTCCGTGAAACACATCCGCGAACTCTCTAGTTCCACTTAGAATTTAAAACTTTCAAAGTGCATCCCGCAGGATTAGTGCAGACGGGCGACCGGGAATGCGTTACATGCACCATCATTACAATCTGTTTATCATGCTGGGCAAAACGCCGCACTAGCCAAAAAAGCGCATTGCCTGTTATTTCAAAGCAGTTTTTAGGCACACCAGCTCTTTTTTACATGTTTACGGAACTCTATGGACGTTTTTGTACTTTTATTGGCTATTAGGAAACATGAAAACAGATTTTTTTTAACTAAGTCTTTTAATGATACTGCCAGTTTTTCACGAACGAGTTCAATATATGACATTTACAAACTATGTATTGTTCAACGAATATTAATAAAGAATAAAAATCATAGTACTGCGTTTGTGTTGAGTGGTACTACATTAATCGAGATATATATTGTAGATGCAGTTTTGATTGGTTAACTATTATTTTATATTATCTCTATGTACCTATCTGAAACAATTCTTTAATTATCTAAATTATTACCTTCTACCATATAATGTAGTTTGAATATATAGAATGATAAATTTACTTTAATTTAAATGCGTAATATCTTCAGTAATTAATCAAGTAATTATGTTTACACTGGTCTAGTTACAAACCGCAATTTAATATTATATAAAAACGGATGTAACTCTCTTCGTATAATTAAATACAAAATAAAACAAAAACATGTATACATATAATATTTTATTAAACTGCGTAATAAAATCTGATATTTAAAGTAAAAAGGGAATAATTAATATTAATTTTACATTTTGTGATGTTTTCTCTCACATTGTTAATAAAATTTCTAAAATTTTACATATATCATGTTCAAAAAATTATGTTTAATTATTTGTATTTTATTCAATCCAAAATTATCTCAAATCTCAGTCCTAATAATGTTAAATTTTAATAATAAATATATTTTCGTAATTGATAAAATTTTTTTATAGATTGAGATTATTGTTATTATTTTAAAATATTGTATAGCTCAATGACAACACAATTATAGCATGTATTCTGATAGAAAGCAAAAGAAAGAGAGAGAGAGAGAGAGAAAGAGAGAGATAAGAAGTTTGCTTATTAAAGAGTTCTCAAAAGTTTTCTTCAAATAATATACCTCTGTGAAGGCAAGGAAGCATTATAGTTAAATTTACCACTCGTTATGCGAGTTTATTTGGCTCGAGATTGCGAAAACATCTATAGGCTGTTAACGTAATTCACGATTCCGTGCAAATCGTTAATGTCGCCCGAGTGATCGTGAATGGCGTTGTAACGTAATCCACACGACCCTTATTTCGCACTTCAGTGACCCACAAGATGAATGTTATCGACTACCATTCCATATCCCTTTCTCGTCTATGCTCTATCGACGCAAATGATCGTCCCGAGACAATGATAAGCTTCGACATATTCCTCGTGTGATAGTCATAGTAGTTTCTTGTTTAATTTAATATTTGATCATCCTATTCTTGTCCTTTTGTCAAACATATTAATTGCTTGCCTGTGTGTTTAAAATGTCTAATATGACATATCTTATATATGACAGTTATCGTGAAGTACTTACTCAAATCGGTTAATGTTATCAATTCAGCCAAATTAATTGATAATAGATTAATTTGCTAATATTTTTTTTTAACTAAATATTATCTTTTTTAAATATAAATTTTTAACGTTGATTATCCTACAAATTATTAGCACTTTCGACAAATGTTGTGTCGCTCTTTGAAATCTTGTGAGGATGAATGCGCGAGGGCGCAGAATCAATGAATTCGCAAATATCTGCTGGGCTCGCGATCAGCCGGCCGTTAATAGTGCGGGCCCCCCGGAACGCGCGTATCGAGATATCGATCTCAACGGAGCTTCCGGCATGGCCCGTCCAAGCTGAAATTTCGGCGGCGGAAGGGGTTAGAAACAGGTCAACCGGAAGTTGTCGATGTACAACGCCACGTTCCCACGCAGGTTATTATCGTTCTACGCCGGAGCCGCAACACAGCAGAGTCGACCGTCCTGGGTAATGTTATCCCGTTTACAAGCCCTTATTTCACAACCCACTACTTTGTAAGATGATCCTCGCACGCCGATCCTTATTTCGTTTCTCGCGAAATTTGTTCAAGCCGCAATACTTGGTACAAGTATTTTTCCCCAAAACGAAAAAATTACAAGGCAAATGGAAAAATTTAGAGGAAAAAAATAAAATTTGGAGAGGAAGGCAAAAGAAAGAAAAACTTTAATTTTTAGTTAGACAACATTATTGGGGAACAAATTATGTGAAATACATCTTATGTGAAGCGCGTTTGGCAGTCTATATTTCAAAATACTAAAAAATGTATTATATAATGAATTATAGTAGATATCAGAATATCTTACATTAGTAAAAAAAAAGCGCATATAAATCTTTAAAAGTCCAATTATACAATTTTATATAAATGGAAATTTTTGAAGGTATTTGTTAATCTATTAATTTATAACATTAATAATAAATATAGTAAAAATAATGAACCAATGATAAATATAAGAAAACTAAATTTATTTATTATACTGAGCTTTCGCACAAGTTATTTGACAATGCAATTCGACGTCATGAATATTTTATTCAATGAATAACAATGCGAAAGACATTGATATAATTTAATTTGTATGTACATAGACTATTAATTTACGCGCATTCATTGTGAGATATGGTAATAATATTATAATTACAGAATCGGAAATTTGATCAATTTTATTCCAAATACACAAGCTGTTTCTAACAATACTGTCTCTAAAACAATATTATAATTTGATTTTATTCGAATTTATTAAGTAGATACAGTTTTCTTGTTGAGATCTAAAAGAAAAGAAATATTTTTGTAATCGTAAACTAAAATGTAACAAGTGGTTAATTTCGTAAATAATAATATCAATTAGCCACGCAATGATCGTCAATTGCAGATGTCTATAATACTAACTGTTGAAAAAGGAAATGCATGATGTATATGTTTATATGTATATATGTAGCAAGCTAAATATAATTTTGCGAGTAGGATAATAATCTCGTTATTCAGAAAATGAAGATCTCTTGCACGCGGATATTTCCGTGCAATTGAATGGTCATGCTATCACAGTTCGCTGCAATTCGCGTATAAATGACTTTTGTCATTAGCAAGAGAAATTAGTCGAAATTTTGGTCAAGCGAATTAGCATACTTTCATCTTGTCGTTTACTTGCAGTTTATTTCTGTGTTTAATGTAATTGTCAATCCATTTTTTACTATCAGAAATAATTAAAATACTTAAGTTTTTATAATTTAACTTTCATATTTAATTTTGGTAATTATTTACAATAAGAACTTTTTCGAATTTTAATGTTTTTTTCTTGCAATCGTGATAAAAATTTTTGTTGTGACTCTAACAATGATAATCAACCATAATCAACTATAAATAATTAAAAAAAATAGGTAGGGTACACCTTTTCGACCTCCTCCGGTTCATTAACACTTATGCCCGTATTCATAGTACAGACCGGCTTCCTTAAATTTATCTTTAGACGCTTAGTAGCCAATGAAATAATTCATTGAACATCTGAAGATAAATTTAAGGAAGCCTTAAATATAAGGCCCGACTATGAATACGGGCCTTAGAGTCGCAACAAAGATTTATATCAAGTTTGCAAAAAACAAACATTAAAATTCGGAAAAGGTTCTATTGAAAAAAATATCTTAATTTTAAGAAAATACCTTCATATTAATGAGTCGAGACTGTATGTATTTATAGTGTACGACTTTTAAGCATTTGCAAAATTTATAACTCTTCAATTATAACTCTTTAATAGAACTTTGAAACATAATCAATTAAAAGCCTCTTCGAGGTTCTATTTAATATCAAAGACAGATAAAGCCTTCAGATATTGCTAATACAAGTTCAAGTTAAGTAGATTCTTCACTCTCAAGTTTGAGATTTGAATAAAAAAATTTAATTAACTTGTTTACTTTATTTTTAAATCTATAAGTTATTCAAAGCTCTCTTCCAAATCTCCAAACTCAAATTGGATCAATAAAATTTACTGTGCTTATTCTGTTTCTCCAATATTAGAACCAATTTTTTCATTAGCAAACGAGAAAAGAAGGATGGAATTTTTTAAATATTTCAACACATTACCCACGGAAATGAGGTTAAACTTATTTTCTGTAAAGTATTTTTAACAAAGTTAAAAGTGATAATTACTATGTTACGTCATACGTCAATCCGCGCACTAAAATAGTCATCTTCAGTAAGTTATACACAAATAATAATTTTAGGATCATTGTTTCTACCATTTAAAACGTAAGTAGAAAAAAGATTTAGAAATATGTTATTTAAATTTTATTCTGTAACAAGCAGAATACACTGAGAATTAAAATTTATTAATTTATAGTCGGATTAACATTTAGTTTTTTACTTTTGTTTAGGTTATTCACGCATGTAATATAATATCGAATGCGTGTAATTACATTTTATTAATAAAAAAAAAATGCGTAACTCGTTGCATTTCACGTTGATGCTGTTTCACGTTTAACGGTATGAATTGTTCATTGCGGAAATCTTACCCGAGGCAATAAATAATAAATTCGTTTCTCGTTTTTCATTTTTCTCGTTAGCGTGTAATAAATAAAGAAAAAAGAATAATTATTAAATCGGAACAATTGTTACGCTCAATCGTTGCGCCGAGAAGCATTTTTAAACCCCGACGGCAGACTTATTTAAGCTTTCCTGGAATAATTGTCCCCGTGGGAGTGATTAATTCAATGACGAAATCGAAAGGTGTGGTGCGAAGTTGAGTTCTCCACCTCACCACCTCCAATCGTAACGAGAGAGAGGAAACGAGGACAGCTCGAGAGGAGACGATCGACAACCTCGTTCTTCCCTCTCTCGTTATTCCTCCGCCGTCCTACTGCAGGCGCATCTTTTTCCTTCGTCGCATCCGAATGGAAATCGCGTTACGGGCGATCGCAGTGCAAACTGTAAATTATCCTCGACACCGCTAAATCTTGTTGCCACGCTAGATGGCAATCTAGCGCCTATTTAATTGTTAGATTGACAGCGAGGAAATACATGTTATCAATAGAAAGCAAAAATTCTTAAAGTTGTTCTTGCATTCTTATTTATATTAAGTTTCTCATTTCCAAAAATGTGTAAAATGAAATTAATAAAATTAATAAAATGAAATAATAAAATTATACGTAACAAAATCAGTTAAATTAAAATAAATTAATAAAGTTAAAATAAAATTTCGGTAAAACATACACTGTACGAGAGAGAAAGAGAGGAAGTTTTTTAAATAAACAGATAGAAACAGAGATAAGAGATTTTAAATAAAAGAAAAATTTTGAATTATATACAGATACAAATAAGAAGAGAATTTGGCATAATTAAAAATTATCAATAAATCTTTTGAATTTTATGTAAGAAACAGATAAAATTTGTGGATGTGGAAATAAAAATATCAAAAATTTTCTTTTGTGTAATTGATATCAAGTTTGGCATAAAATTAGATAAAGACAAATTATTATGTTATCAAATACTTAAAAAATTTTATTAAAAAATATACTTAACTTTTTAGATCATTACCGCCCATTTACGTTTAAATACTTTAAATAATAATGCTACATTCACATAAAGCTTTGTCGTCACTTCCTTCTACCTATCTCTTAATCGTAAACGGAATGCTGGATGTCGTGTCGCAAGAAACGCGCTCGAAGTTCTCGCAAACCTCGTCGTCGACGTGCAAAATGCAAAATGGCGTGTGTTGCATTAAGCAGTTCGCCTTCGGGTGAGGTTGAGAGAGCGCACGAACGCCGTTATATATTTTATTTTGTTCGACGTAGTGGGAGTGCGCGCACGCGGCTTTTTAAAACAAAGACACCGTCCATTGTGATTTATGCCGCGGTTTCCGCGCTCCTTTCTGATACCGAGGAGTTACGTGAATAATCTATCATGTAATCGCTCGGACGAAAGTAAAACAAATGGCACTGCTTTCGGAAAGCTTTTAGCTTCGGAAAACCTACTGAGGCTTTTACTTCTATTTCAAGAACGGCACGACGAGCAATACTTTTTATTTATCACCGTCCAATACGAGACTACCACTGGCGGTATCAGTTATGATTCATAATCATTCCTAGGAAAAACTATGGCATTGTGAATTCGATAAAAGAAATTAAACTTGGAAGTAGAGGATTCTTGAAGTTATATAAAATTATTACAATTATAGACTATAGAGATTTAGATGCGATATGTAAAACCGTAGATAGAGGTGTCATGGAGATAACATCTTGGAAAATGTTATCCTTATATCAATAAAATAAACAGAAATACTCCATAAGTACTATATAAAGTTTACACCATCAAATACGAAGTAAAACGGTAAAAATAATTTCTATGAATTAATTAATGTTCGTCACTATAAAAATTGCTAGCAAGATATTTCCAGTAGTTCTGTGGCACTTTCACACGGAATTCAAAATTTAGACATTAATGTCATCATGGTTTCCATAAGAAATTCCTCGGGATTTCGGAATCCGCATGTAAATTTTATGGAAATGCGGTACGGCGCCGCCACGTCGTAAAATTTCAAATGTGACGCTGCTGCGCTTGCGGGCCGCCTTTTATTTTACATGAACTAATATGAGATTTTACGAATCATATGTGAGCCATTAGGACCCATGATTATTACAAGGGATGTATGAATAATATATTGCGTGAAACTAAGCATTGAACGACCTATTGCAGAAAACAAGGCTCTCGCCAGAATTTTCCTGTAAACTGATAGATTATACCGTGCAATATCTTATTTCTCTAGTAAGAGTCGATACCATATTTGATCAGAACATGAATGATGATGGATTATACAAATAAAAATGGAATAAATAATAACGATGCAAAGCGAATGCTTCAGTTTTTATTTTGCAGAACGACTAGATTGCATCCGATTACGACTATCATATTTGCGCAAGCTTTTTGATTTGTCGGTTCATGTTAGGTGAATTATTGTTAATATAATCCGGGTGAGTAATATATCGAGTTAAAAAATACATGGAAAAGAGTAAGACGTATCGATCACGTTAATGCTTTCATTCTATATCTTTAATTGTTGAGTAAATAATTCACATATATTCATAATTACGTTCAAGCTTTTATATATGTGATAATTTAATATAACTAATTGTGATTTGTGAAAGAATATGTTCATAAAAGTAAAATCTGACTTTAATAAAAAAAATAATTGTAATAAATTGCGAGATAATATGTTCAGAACTCATAATTTATAGAAATTTGTTGAATAAGAAACAATTATATTAAACAAATTATTACAATTTATAATCATGTACATAAATTACAAAATATATTTTTGAAACTGATAAAAGTTCGATAAAAGATATTAGATGTAATTAGAACCTAAAATTAATAATCCGATTCCAATCAAAAAGTTATAATTATATGTCTTATAAGTTCGATAATCGGTAAGTTGATAATAATTAACTACCGTAGCTGTCACTGTTTCGGATATCATTAATTTGAATTTAAATCAATATTCTAAATCACAAGAAATATGCATGGTTATAAATGTCGCAGCGTAACTAAAGTATTATTAACGATTAATTTACAAGCCAGAGTAATTAATCACTGCAAATGTTAAAAAAAAGGTAGTCCAATTGGCTCACCTAATTCTGGACCGCAGACTCTCGGTATAATCTCCAATATGGCACTGCACGACGGATCTTCGTAGCACAATTGACGGGCGTAGAGACAATTCAGAATGGCCATCGGCACCTTGATGCCGGATCCTGAAACAAGATCGACGCCGTTCATATTAAAACGCCAGTCCGCACATAAAGAATGCACCCATAACATTTTTCTCGCCACAACGCAGCGGGTAAGATTAAAACCTGGCGTTACGGTGGGAAAAGAAGAAAATGATAGAATTCCATTGAGATCAGTTTGCCAGCACCGAAAAATTTGGGAAATTTGTCGTTATTACAGCATATTATCGCGCGATAAAATGCTACTCGTAAGATGGAGGGGCAAGAGAGAAAAAGCGAGAGTGCGTAATGATTTAATATCCCCGCGATAAAGCGTTTCCGTTATTTATAACTGGCCGACGTGAAACTCTCCGACGACGACAAATTATATTTCATTAGGCGCGCACGGATAGTTTGAATGAGAGAGAATGAAGAGTCGTGAATAAAACGGGTACCTGTACCGTACTCGCCATAAATTAACAAATAAATTATGACATCAAAATGAATTTTTTCATTTAGATGGATAATTTGCGTTTCAGACGAAAATTATCGAAACATCGAAAAGTTAGTTGATGCAATAAAATTAGTAAACTAATAAAAATTACGTTGAGATACACGTTTTAATGTATCAATTAACACGGTCCAGTATCAACAAATCGTTAATTAAAAGCAATTGAGATAATTTTCAAAAATTTATCTCAGCTCAATTCGATTACATTATATAAGATGTTTACGTAATTATGAGAGAATGGGGAAATTACAAAATACGAGGTAAACGTAAATGATATTGGCAATGTAATAGAGTAGTAATGACCTCTTATTTCTCACATTCAACGACAGATTCGATATACGGTTTAGTGCCACACTACATAACACTGTTAAATCTATAGTGTCAAATTTAACTTAACGTTGATACTATATAGCGTTAAATTGACACAATATAGAGTCAAATTTAACTATCGTTTTGGTAAGAAATAATGATATATTTAGTAGGAGCAGTGGCGACTCACGTTAAGTTAAATTTGACACTATAGATTTAACAGTGTAGGATAACTCCGGTATATACGCCGCATCTAACAAAAATTTAATTTATTAACTATTATTTATTATGTTTATATTGTTATAAATATATTTAAGGTAAATGAACTATGCCACTAAAAACTTTGTACTGTCTACTATTATGGAAAAGATATTACAAATTCAAAATACTTATTTTTCGTATATTAAAAAAAAATTTTTTAAACTCTTATATTTTTGCCGTATATATTATATAATTAGCATTATTATTATTATATAATAATTATAATATTTAATCTTATTATTTAATTTAATTATTTAATTTAATTTAATAATTTAATTAATTAATTAATTATGATTTCTTTTTATTATTAATAAAGCTTAACTTTTAAAAAAATACATAAATTTTTAATATTTTGATACTTTCCAACGATTTTCTAAAAATCGTTGTATAAGATTTATTCAAACATTTCGCTTTCAGTTTCAGTTTCGGCCGAAATTGAATAAAAAACAAATATTAGTTTTCGGTTTCAGCCGGAGGTAAAAAAGAGGTTTCGATCGGACTCTAGTTATGATATATGATTGCGCTATTTATTACGACTGCGTTTCATATAATGTTCACAAAGCTCGTGGAATCATTTCATCCTTGTTGTTTATCAAATGTTAAACAAAAACAAACAATGCTCGCGAGTGTTGTAAGCGTTAAGTGGAACGCAGCCATTGTCATTGACAAATTCAACTGACAGTAATTTTATTAATATTAGCAGTAAAGAACTGAAATCATAACACAATACCAATATAACATAAAAGCGTATCTGTAACATATGTTGCGCGCAAATTATCTCCACTCCTTTTATTGTATTTCTTCTGACTTCTGCGGCGTAAATCCCCACGTGACGTAAATACATGCATATACCGAAGTTATTCTATAATGCATCACTATAAAACATGTGTCGTTTAAAATAAATACCGTAACATGTTTCTAATGATTTTGAAGTAGAGGAGAGTGTAAGAGAAATTGCGAATATCTAAAGGAAAAATTAAATAAAAAGCCGACAATTATTTATTAATTATAGAAAACTATATATCTTCATTTTTTTAAATTGCAAAAAGTATAAAATGAAATGGAAAAAATGTTCAAATATCAATCAACTTTTTGTAAAAATTATATTATTGTGAAAAATATGAAAATTTAATTACCGATAAAACACAAAAAAGCTTCCAGCTTCTATTAACTTTTATAATACTCCCAAATTTGCACGAATTCTGCAATTCTCAATTTCGTTCATTTGAACGTATAGAGATTTGATGGCGACCAATGATCACCGTCACATTTTATAGATTGTTTACTATGCGAGTTTTTTCGTCATCACAAATACGATAAAATTGCCGAGCGCGTGCATTTAAATCTAAAGCGTAAATTGTATCGCCGTTAATGCATTGATAAAGCTGCGTAAGGATGAATTGGGTTTTTTGATTAATCAAACGATGTGATCAGCCGTGTATTACGCATAAAAGAGCGTAAAGCAACTTTATGATTTTACCAATTTGCGATATGATCCACCTTCTTGCGAATCGCTTTATTTAATTAAACTTTTTCTATATATTTAACGTAGCTATTATAAAACATTTGATTGCTGTTTACTTTAATGTATAATCCTTTTATAATTAAACTTTTTGATAAAGGAGAATGTTAGTAAAATTTTAATAAAAGATAGGTAACTTATTATAAATATATAACTTATTAAAAACATAAAAATAAATACATAAAATTAACATCAAATACCTAAAGAAGATTGTAAAGTATGTATTTTTCGGAATTAAACAAAAAATAATAAAAAATAATTTTTTGTTTTATCACACAATGCAATATCTTTATAGAACAGAATATTTTCTTAAAATATTCTATATTCTAAGATATTTTAAACAGATACTTCTAGTTTCCCATTCTCACTTTTTTAATTAACGTAAAACTATGAATGAATCATAAATTCATCGTAAATTATAAATAAGTAGCAATTTGTACATAGACACAAGTATTTAAGCTATCATAGAATATCTCAGCTTTTTCTTTCCAAAACATGCTTCTTCGTTTACGACAAAGCAATATATCGGATGTCAAATAATATTTCCTTCTTCAAGCGCATCTACACTGTCTCAGTACTTCGTGTCGAGAATTGAATCGCCACTGTGGAAATGTCTTTTCACATTACTACGTATACCGGAAATGTCGTTGCCAGCGGGATTACATCCCGTGAGATGAACGGACGAGAGCGCCGAAGGAGAAGGAATCACGAGCGTCGCTTATGATACCTTATGATATCACAATGCGTCCCCCGTGCGCGCACAAATTTGTTTTGCGTTTGATGTACATATCGCGCAATACCATAACGGGAATACGAATCCTTTCATCTCTTTTCGGGCGACGGTGAAATTCTCAAAGACGCTATGGAGCACTTTCAGAAATGGTTGTCGTCAAAGGCTTCGTTCGGTCGTCGCGATTGCAGAAATATGGCATTGTGATCTAAGCTTTTTTAAAATAGTTTCCATGGTTGTCAAAATCTTGCATCTCTCGTGGAATTGCTTCGATCATATCATAGATCATATCACAGATAACACGAATATTTTCCCGCATAATTAGATCCTCCCCCTTTCAGCCTTTCTAATTCTATAATCATATTGTCGTGATCATTGCTGACCCATAGCTAACAATTCTACGTATATACAACAATCTATTCAATTTATTTGTTTTAATATGTATGCATAGAGACTTTTATAATGTGCGCCCCTCGCACACAATTTTTTACACACACCCGCACGCACGCATGCATACACATGCAAAGCGTTCATGTCTTTTTATCTTGCTCACTTTTTTAACTTGCTTCATTAAATATTATATTTTAATTCTTCCTTTTTTATTTTCGTTTTTTATGTTATGTTATAATTGTAGCAATTGAACTTTTTTCTTGTAATAATATTTGTATGTACAAATGTCTCAAAACGTCTAATAAATGACAATTCTAATTTTCATCCTCTCTTTCTATACCTCTACTTTTTTAAATCCCCTATTCCTTAAAATATTTGATATTCAACAATGCTAATGAGATACATTAGTATTAGATACGTATGCATTTGTTTGTTAACGTTCCGCCATTTCCTAGTCAAGCATTACGTCGTTCACATAAACTACTGAAAAACACAGCTTTAATCGACAGCATTAACGTTACTGTTCCGCTTATATTCAAGAGCATTAACGTCGCCGCTATATAACCAGTTAACTACTGCTGCTATAAATTCTCCTCTTATTCACATAGGACGATCGGAAAAATCCCGCTGTCACAGCGCCCGAGCAAATGCACGCTCAAGTACGGTCACGAGGTGACTGCGCCTCGTATAGAGAATTTTTTATAGCCGCTCGTACCGCCTATATATACAACCATCCTTTTCCAACCCTCTGCTTGTCCCCGCTTCTCTACGAACGTTTCATAATTAATTACAGTACAGGCAGGAGAGGGAACAGTCAGCTCTTCTTTTATCGACTTCCGTTTTGCGAGTGGCTCGTAAAAAATCCGTGTGCTCAGTTTTTGCAATGCCTCTTTCTCTCTCTCTCTCTCTCTTTGGCACCTATATTATTCCATTTTCTCCTTTTCACACTGTCCTTTCTTCTCTCTCTCTCTCTCTCTCTCTCTCTCTCTCTCTCTCTCTCTCGCTCACTCACTCGCTCGCTCGCGTTTCAAAAAAATCTCAGCGACTTACTACCATGACGAGAGACAAGCAAACAATTGTGAACATGCTGTTAAACTTGAGAAGCGTAATGATGAAAACTTGTGTTGTGAGAAGTTCGTTAATTTCTGACTTCTTGCATTATTAGAAAATTAAATAGAGACATTATTCGGTTTGTAATTGTTACAGTTCTTTAAATCGGTATTATACAAATATTCAAACTTATAATAATTACAAAAATATTAAAAGTTTCTATAATTAGAAGGAAATCATTGTTTAAATAATAAATTTTAATTACTAATTAAAATTTGAAAACTACGTAACAATGGAAAATATCATGGAAACACATTGGATTTATTTCGAAAACCATCTTCATTAAGGAAACACGAGCTTTTTAATAAATAACACGGTGTTCGTAACTGTATGGGTTGTTGCATACTTGCACTTTCAAATTTTCTCGAGGCACTGCTTTTCCATTCCGGCTGCAAATCGGTTTTTAAACCGAACGTTCCTTTAAAATTCAATTTAGCGAGTGGATTTCGCGCGCACGCTTGCTCTCAAGATGCACAGAGCTTTATGTCCTGCATTAAAAATGAGTGGCACTACTTATTTTTCTTCCCGCCGTCGTTAACCGAGGAAGTGCCTCCGCGAAAGACGGTAAGAGAGAAAGAAGACTGGCAGAGACGAACAAAGGCAGGCAAAGAGAAAGAGAGAATAAGGGAATTCCCATTCGCCTAAAACAACGGGCGATTATAAAACCGCGGCCAAGACGCAGCAAAAACGTTCGACGGAGAAGAAAAAGCTGCACGCGGCTGCAACGAAGAATAATTATGCCGTGGGAGGACGGCAACAAACGGTGGTAAGGAGAAGGATTCTAGTTCCGGATATAATAAAGCGAAATGGAAATATTATTCTACCCTCTTCCTCTTTTTTCTCTCTTTGTTTCCCTCGTCACTTTTACAATGGATTGATGGAGCACAAACAACGTACAGACGTTTGCGGAAATCAGAATTTTTAAATCCCATAATTTGCGGTAAGGAAGTGTAAACGCATTTCTGACAGAGTAATTAGAAAGTTTAAGTTCTCGTTTGCTCTTACCTTCCAATCTTTAAATATCACCAATTATGTAACATAATTCATTAATTGATCAATTATACGATCACTGTAATCTCCCAATTTCTGTTTATGATTTATAAATATGATGTGTACGCTATTCTATCTTAATATCATATATTTTTATATTCTTTCATTTTTTAAGTCTACAAAGTTTTGACAAAAGATTACTAGTAGTATGAAAGCATTTTTCCTTTACTAAATAAGTAGCACTTCTTGTACTATTGTTATAGAAGGAATTATGAACACGGAGTAAACGTGCGAACGGTATTATTACAATATATTAGAATAGTGATAATCTCTCATTTTTTGCATTCAGTAATAGTAGTTTAATGTCGCATTGTAATCATAGAACGGATACGTTTAAAGTAACAGCATTACAAGTTTCCAAATATTTTGATGTAGGGAAGAATGAGGGAACTGCAAATACCTAAGGAAAAAGTTAAGTATAGCTGGTAATTACTTATTTTTTCTGTTTAAAGTTTATAGTTTATATTGATAATATATGAATATTAATTATCGTATTGTATTTTAAAGCCAAATAATTGGAGTATTTTTTAAATAAAGACTTCTTTTAATTGTTAAATAATTATCGACTTAATAAAAAATAAGTACCCAAAGAGGATTAGAAAAAAATTTACGTTTGCATTTACTATAAAATATATCGAATATAGCAAGATTTATGATATATAATATTAAATAAATAATATTAATTCTGATACGTATTATTCATACTTTGTATTCCTATTGAAGGATCTTCCTATTCCGATCCAAATGACTTTAATTCTTCTTATGTGAAATTTTTATATTGCAATTCATTTAAAGACATTTTTTCTTTCCAATCAAAGTAGTAGTTACAAAATTTTATCATTCGTATCTGTAAAAGATTTAAAAAAATTTTTTTAAAAAAAGGTAAAAAAGACACTAAGCATATACGTGTTTCTCGAATAAAACCTAAGTGATACGTATCTTTTTATTATTCTAACTCAAGTAGTAGCAGTTTTAATTCTTTTTCAAAAATATTCTTATTGAAGGTCCTCTTATTTCAATCCAAGTAATGGCAGTTTTAATTCTCTGTCAAAAATTATTGCTCCTCGAAAAAAACTAATGTACGAAATTAAAAATTAAAACCTAAAATGATATAGTTTTAATTAACCAAGTTAAATTCTATCAAATTAAAAAATAAAACACAAGTGGTACTATCTTTGTTATTTACTTAACTCTAATTATATGTATCATTTGTATTTATGATATATACTTTATCCAAAATCCAAAACTTTGATAATTTCTACCGAACAATATTGCAATATTTTTGTCGAGCGCGTGTTTAAAAAAAAATCAGATTGGACAAATGATGTTTGCCTGGTCGATTCACAAGCGTGTTGTGAAAATCGGGCAACCATCAGTCACAATTACGTGGACGTGTTGATACTCGACAACGTTGCTGGGTGAGGCAAGCACACGCAGGTTTATCGCGATGAATCATAATGCGTCACATGATTACAAATTACGTGAATCTCCTTGTCCTTCGCGCTCTTCTATCATGTTGGCATTATTGTGGGAGTGGATATCTCGATATGTCTAGAAACTGGATTACGACTATACAATGTGACAATACAAGCTACTCTCGTAGATGAAGGGTTTTATGTATAACATGCACAGTGTGTTATATACATACATAGACGCGAAGACACCAAAAATGAGATTATGTTTTTAAGTGATATATAACTATCTTGAAAAACATTAAATTTAAAGAGGAGCAATTAAAAATCATATGTATATTATAATTAGATAATTTTTGTTAAGCAAGAAAGATCAATGAAATAATCATCATATCATTCCGGGAAAATAGCTTTTTAAAATTTTCCAAAATGAAAAGGACGCGAGAAATATCACGCCATTTAATCACAACACTATACATACTTAAGTCTTAACTTAATTAATGTTGAATACGAAAATTAATTACATTAAGTTCTTATAAATATATATATAATTAAAAATGATATTTACCTAATATTACAATTATTATTACGTAAAATAATAGTTTATTGTAATATATTTAGCATCATTGTAGCGTTGCATCGCCAAGTACATAAAAAGAGCATACACAAATCACATGATTATGCACTGTATGAACATCGAGACGTAATTGAGTTTATCTGGAATTCTTATGTCAAACGAGGGGTTTCGAATAAAATACCACAGGAACTAAATCTGCATTTAAAAGTCTAAGGCCATTTTCGAAGTATGTAGTAATTGTTCGACGTGATTAAATGCAACGTGGGCACGCCAAGTTTTTATGCTTTGATTTTAAGACCGTATTGAACTATTTAAATTTGCGTGAAGTTATAAAAATATGAAATAATAATTCTATTAATTAAATATGTGTAGTATCTTCAAAAGCGTTTTCTATTTATATTTATTTCAATAATATTATAGGCTTATTGGATCGACTTTATATCTGTTTTTAAACAGTTAATTTTGTATTTAATGGATGCATACGCTTTTAAATACCACTGTTTATACATACATTTTTTATGAGACTTTTAATAAAAATTTTATTGTATCTATGAGTAGTATACTATATTTATTTCAATCGTTTAATTCTCTCTCTACAGTTAATTTAAATATTCTATTAATTCTGAAAATGTTTCTTTCTAACATTATAAGTCCCAAAAAGTGTAAACTATAAGGTATATTTATTAAGAATTATATACATCTTCTCAATAAATTTACGTTGCATTTATATAAATCATTTATTAGTTCTTTCATTGTATCATAAACATAATTTAAACAATTACAATGTACTTACTTTTAGAAGTAGTAAACAACAATTAAGATATATGTATATATATCCTTGATTACATATTTCACGATATTGAATTGAAATTAGTTAAAAAAGATGTGAAAATAAATAAATTTGCATATTAATAGAAAATAACCGTATTTAAAATAAACGTATTTCTCGAAATGTCAATTATTTTGATTATTAGGGGACTGTAAATTGATGAAATATTTCGTTTCCGGTAATATTAAAAAATTATTTATAGCATTTAGTAATTGGATAATTGAGCTTGAAGAGTTGTGGTCACAAATAAAATTCTGAGGGGTCAAAATCCAATAGGGAATTCATTGATTAAAGAATGAATGGACGACCGAAAAATGTCGACTTCAATTTTCACCAGTTGGCGCAACACATTCTCTCTTTTAATTTATTCGCTTTCCGCCCAATTTTTTTTTCCATTTGCTATGAAACCTTTCAGCGTTAAAATCCCATCGATTATACTCATCTCTTTCATTTTCATTCAAGTATTTTAATATATGTACGTAAAAAATAATTACAAAATTACTTTTTTCCTTTCAATTATTTAGTAATTAAAATATTTATTTATTGATTTACACTTACACACATTAGTTAGCTAGAAAAGCTCGACACTAACTATGTAATTATGCATACAGTTGGTCCTTAATTATACATACAGTTCACGCAATAACAGCTTACTAAGTTTTATCAAAATTGTTATGATTCATCCCTAAGTTTCTGTGATCTTTGCAATATCATGACTAGCATTACTCCGATTTAACATGACATGACTATCAACAAAACAAAAGGAAGAGGTGATGATGTAATAAGAGAAGAAGAGAAATGATGAGAAAAGGGAAACTTTCTTCGGCAACATTGTTTCCCGAATGGGAAAATTCCTTATCATAGCTCTCGTCTGGGGGAAAATCCATTTGAGCATTTACGTGCGCGGATATATTTAATTATCTCAAGCGATGGCGGACTAAGGCCGGCGTCAGCGAAGTGGAGGATAATTCCGGCGAAACTTTTGCGCTCGAACTGAACGTCGCGACCGACTGCCTCGGCGGAAAGTATAACTCTCCTGTCTTATTAAATATAGATTCAGTTGGCAATTGGAACTTCCGTCCGAACAGTTACTTCCGTCCTGTTTTCCTGTATCTCCCTGTCTCTCTTTTACGCTTCCTTCTTATTGTTAGTATAATCCTTTCTATTCGTAGATCGCTTAAAACAGCCAATATTGCTCGTTTTACATTAGTCTGCTCTTCTACGTTAAAATCTGAAAAGGTAACCATGTATATACTAATGATGAAAAATATCAATATTTTTAAACGTATTGATTAGGCGCTAATATATGCTCGCTTACCTTTTAATCGTCTTTATAGCTTTTAT
This sequence comes from Mycetomoellerius zeteki, assembly GCF_001594055.1. Classification (NCBI taxonomy): domain Eukaryota; kingdom Metazoa; phylum Arthropoda; class Insecta; order Hymenoptera; family Formicidae; genus Mycetomoellerius; species Mycetomoellerius zeteki. Next base: position 1,310,708 of record NW_017257470.1, on the reverse strand, counting down.
AATTAGTTTAGCAAAATTTCTAGTGATATATTTATATATATGTATATGAAGAGAGAGATATATTATAAAATAATTATACCTTCTATTATTAATCCGTCAACTTAGATGTACATATATTTGTAATAAATATATAAGATACAATTGTCTTTAAAAAACATTAATTTATTTTACCTATTTTTACATTAAATTTTGACTCAATAGCTGCTTTTTAGAAATTCGATACAAATTATACAATTATAAAGATAAATTTAGCAATTTAAACTTTCAGAATCTTATTTTGAAGAGACTTCTTTGACGTATCTCCCAATGATTCCATTAAAATAAAGCGTCATCATATGTTAACACAACATACCCTATTTTTAATAAAATATAATATTTATATTTTTTGCGTACATTACAAATGGATAAATTAAAAATTAAAGAGTTATATGACGTCGCAATATTGACCCTATGTACATATAAGCGAAATTTTAAACCTACGACCGTACGTTGATTCGCAGGGAACAGCCGTTTCATTATGAAATGGGTTTTACAACGAGCGGCCTGCTTTATCTCGCGGCCAGGAAAGTCGCGATTTTTCAGCCGCTCGTTATCACGCGGCCGACCGCGCGTTGCATAATTTGTTGGGCGTCCTCTTCGCGGTCGCGCATTGCATCCTCAAAATCCGGAAAATCCTCTTAGCATTCATATCCGGCTGGCTGACTTGGATACGAGGATTACACCGATTACAACGCGAAAAATTATTCTCCTCGACGATGCATACGGCGAAAACGAGCGGAAACGAACAGCTGAATTTAGCACAGAGTGTATTGTTACTATTCTTCCATTGCTCGCTTATTTTTTACTTTTTTACTTTTAAATTTAGTTCTCACGTTATTAGATTATTCGGAGGTAATGTGTTCTCATTTCTAAAACAGTTCTCTACATATGTATTAATTTTTAATTGAGTTTTTCAAAAGTTAAATTGTTTACCGGATGACCAATTATCGAGACATTATAGTTCTATAAAAATCTCCGAATTGACACTGAACGAAATTAAAAATATTTTTACAGGATTAAAGTAAATGCAAAAGTGGAAAATGATAAGGTGGACTTTAAACTAAAATCGAGAAAAAGTTAGAAACTTACTAATTTTTTATTTACTTGTAAGAACTGTCACCTGACGTATTTTCTTAATACGAAATATATATGTATTAATACGAAATATATATATATGTTCAAAATTGGGTTCTGGCAATAGTCAGCATGAGTGAAAACAAGACACTGCCCTAAGATGTCAACAATTAGTGCTGCTTATTAAGAATGAAATTATAAGAGGAAGGCGGAAAGCAGGTTAAACTAGTATGGAGTCATCTAAGGATCGTAAGAAATGAGTTAGCATACCGCAAAGCTGGGGAAAAACGTAGAGCAAGGATTGACTTTCAAATAAGTTTTCCACTGTAAGAGTTTAAAAGGCACTGGTAGAGAACTTTCAATTTACGGAAAGGTGTTTGACGGTTCTGGCAAAGGCGTCTTTTACTGTAGTAATTATGTGGATATTAAGAAAAAGAATTGGTTCAACACACACTGCCTGAAAAGAAGAGTAATTGTTTCAGTCGCAAGTCTTGGGAGCGGCCAAACGTCTTTGAATAGCAGCCTTTGTAAGCTGCGAATAGTTGAATGTCCACTCTGGCCGGAGTGCCACATAAAGGAAGACCCAAATCATATTTTCTGACAGTGTTGCGCGTTTTGATGCGCAGCACGTAAAGCTAGTTAAAGGTGTGAGAATATTGAAATTTTATTCCTATCAAGATACTGTTGGCAGGGAGTTAGTCAGGAAGATCATCTGGAAGAATTCATTGGAAGCATTAATACATAAAAATTTAGAGCTAAAAGATAGTCTTAGGTGACTTAACAGTGAAGAAGGTAAAACAATTAAACATTATAAGAATTTTAGGCACGACCGTATATATGAATACATCGAGTACGATAAAGAAAGCCATGATCGATCAAAGTTAGATGTTTCGAATAATACATTATATCCCCTAAATAGATTAGAAAGAAAGAAAGAAAGAAAGAGAGAAAGAAACTTATTGCGAAAAATATTACCTCAGCCAAATAATTAAAATAATTAATTATTGTGATAATCCCCTAAAAACTAGATACTAGAAATACTCTGTAGCTGTGATGTAAATCTAGACATATTTTAAATAGGTATAAAAAGTTTTTTTAGAAGTTTAATTTATATGTTTAGTTTATAAGCAGACTTTTTCACACTTCTTGAGATCGCGACCAAATGTAAAGATATTATAAGATTCATTAGATTATATATATATCTGGTTCCTTCACAATAAGAGATAATTAAAAGAATATCATAAAGCTGTTTGCTTATTTTACTGGTTATTTAATGCTTAGAGCATAGGGTGGCTCTATGTATATAGTATAACTTTATGTATATAGTATATAGCATATATATATAACAGTAGCTTTATGTATATAGTATATAGCATAACAGATCTCAATAATATAATCTGACTTAAATAAACGTATGAGTTGTCAAAGGCGTTTTGCTTCTGCTATTGTGTAAAAATAAAATATGTGATTTTATCTCAAATATTTGAGCGGTAAGACTGTAATATAACAAAAGAACTAAACTATCTATAGCTGAAGCTCTGTATTTTACTCTAATAAAAAAAAGTAAAATAGGTCAAAAGATCACCACCTTACCCTACACTTTATGTTTTAATATAAAATTAACTGACAATTTCAAATATTTTTTTCAACATATACTGCTGAGTTTTCCAGTCAAAATATCAGTATTGTATTTAACAATATGTGGTACTTATTGTTCAACGATAATCTTCACATCGAGTGAACAATGTAACTTTTATACAAAAACTACTACGCTACACGTTTCATAAATTTTTATAATACAATTGTGTTTTGTATAGTCTCTCTCCTTTTTCTGCTGTCCTATTTTTGCATAAAATGTATTACGATATAGTTTTTATATGTGACACGTCAATAAAATAATAAAACGAGCACATTAAACATTTTCATGAAACTTGAACACGCACGCGCGAATAACAGGAACGAAGGTGCAAGTGTGTTTAGAGATTCGACAATCCGGCGAATCGATATATGGGACACTGATTTTCAATTATCGGTCCAACGCGGAACTCGTGCACCCCTCGCTCATCCGTCCGACAGATCATGAGATGTTATCGTTTTGGGGACGTGCAACGGCGCGGACAATCGTCCTCGCGCTACCTGCAGCTTGCGCCGATGCACGAATTGCACTCGTCCGGGATTTACCAGGGATTTTCCCTCGTGCAGTTCGCTCGTTCGTACGCGATTAACGCATAGTGTTCGCGTCACGAAACACACGTTGCTTTAAATTAAAATAGCGAATGTACAGTGAACATTGCTGATGCCAAATACGCAAATTATACATAGCGCGCCACAGATGCCGTCGTGGATGGTTTATCAGTCGTTAAATTAACGTCTATTAAAGACATTAAAATTCATCGGAATATTCAACTTATTTGCATTTTTAACGAAACATTCTTATTTAATTAATTAAAGCATTATAATTTTGAATTGTGTGTGTTGTGTGTGTGTGTGTATATAATTAATTATAATATATATTCTGTTTTATATATAAACAAATCGACTAATAATAAATTAAAATTAGGTAAAAAAGTAATAAATTAAATAATGTAACAAAGAAGGACTACGAGCCTAAAACAAATTATTTAATATAAATTCGACTTACATAAAATAAAGATGAAAATAAACAATCACTTAAAACAAACGTTTCGACACAATATCAGGTCATTATCAATGTTGACGGAAAATTAGTATTGTAATATAAAATTAAAAATTATAAAATTCGTTAACATAATAAATAAATCCAATCATAAGATGTTCAACATAAACGCAATCTGAGCCAAATCCAATTAGATAAATAAAATTCTTAAGAGCGCCGAATATACGACAAATATACGAATGTACGAATATATCGGCTAATAATATTTTAATTATTTAATTTTAACTTTTATTGTAAATTAATCTAATTCAAGGACTATTCATTTTATTATCAAATGTAAAATACTAATGATATGTATATGTGTATATATATATATATAACATTTTGCAATCAATAATTGTAGTAAGAGAGAAATTCATGCAAAATTGCCTGTATAATATATATTTCATCTATTTTTTTACTGTAATATTTGTCTTGTTCATTAAACACATCATATTTTCATATATTTCATTTTTAATTTATATAAGGTAAATGTTAATGCCTTCCCATCTCCTATTTTCTCTTCTTTCCCTTTCATTTCCCTCCCTCACATTCTCTCCTTTTCTTTCGCTTATACAATTTAATTGTTTCTACTGACGAAATCATAACGAACCAGAGAATGAATTCTCTAATACTAAAAATCCGAAAGCCCTTTCTGTTTTTTTCAGAACAGGATTTCTACAGGATTGCACAAGTCTCTCAAACTACGAAACCGATTAAAATGTTCCACACCGATAAAATACGTCCACACGAAGCAACTATGTACACGATAGGACGGTCGAAAGGAGGTCAGGCGGACGCTCGTTTAATTTCAACGGAGGCCGCGAGCACTCGATGGAAGCGGGTGTTTTTACTGTTATAAATCCGGATTGTGCTACAAAGTGCGACCCGCTCGTTCATCTGCGATGATCGTTTGCAACTAAAGATAGGTTTGCAACGAGCGATATTTGGCATATTGTAACAGTTTTGTTGTAAGTTTTGGTTAAAAATCGTACTTTTTGTGGCATAAGCTGTACTGCATACGTTTATGCAACGTATGACAAAATCATAGAACTTATTTTTCATCTGTACAGTATTTTATCTATAACATTTAGTATAAAATTTTAATTTTTAGTTTAGTTTTAAATTTTTATATGTTATATGTGTACATATTACATTTATTAACTATAAATTTTTATTTTAAAATCTCCTAATGTGTTATTTTTATTGGAATTATTAATTATTATATAATTAGCAATAAGTATTCATTGAGTTCATAAAAATTGGTTCATAAAGAATCATACTTATTGCTAATTATATAATAATTAATTTATAATTCTAATAAAAATCACACATTAGGAAATTTTAAAATGAAAATTTATAGTTAATGTGATATTACGGATTGCACAGCTGATTTTTTTAATATATTTACTTTAGAATATAATTTAAAATACAGTTTAATTGTAAAGAATAATTTAAATTAAACAAAAGTTTACATATAAAAATTGAGAGGACAAAAATTTATACTGTCAAAAATTTATATTGTCTAAAAATGGAACGGACAAAAACATTGCAGATGAATCTTGGTAATTTATTCCGATCGTAGAAGTGGAACATGGTAAGTAGGTATTTTTAAGACTAAGATTGTGCAAATTCGGATTAATATGAGAGTACCGAATGAGAAGCGTAATCGATTCTCCATACTGCGACCGCTCGCATTCTCGTTATTGCTCAGTTGTTAATGCTCACGATGAACGATAACAGTAGCCGGATAATTTGGAAATAATTCTGGATTGTGAAGTAGCTGATTCGCGGATAATGCAACGCCAGGCAATATTATAATCCACAAAATACGATAGCAGCTCGCTTCTATGACAGGGGTTCGCTAAAATAAAGCTCGACAGCACAATTTGTCCCGTATCGAAAATTTCGCACCAGTCGAATGAAGTCCCGTTTAATTTCAATAAAGCCCAGCGATTGCTGGCCGTCGGTGTATCGATATAAATCAGGATTACGTCGTAAAAATGCATCAGTACGCGTTGGCAGTCTATTTTAATTCTCTCATGTAGGTGCGCATGTGTGTATTTTTATATGCCAGAAATAATAGAGATAAAAATATTTCTGAATCTCGATTGGTCTCTCTGATTTTGAAACGAATGTCATATAAGTGCCGATATAACTTTAGTAGTCGCTTTTAGTAATTACTCCATTAATTTAATTATATATATACTTATATATATAATTCTTAATTATAAAAACATTTTTTTAAATTTGAATTCTGTTTGATCAAAACTGATAAATATCTGCGATTATTTTAATTAATTTACATCTGCTGATCTATTCAAATTTACTATACGATTATATTGTTTGGGTAAACCTGATTAAAAGTTTTTTAAAAAATAAAAGATTTTCATAGAAAAAATCTTACATTAACGAACGAAATCGTCAAAAAAGGACTGAATAAACAAAAAAGACTTAAATAAATCTTGCATAATTATCGAGTTTGTTACACTTTTGTTAATGATTACGACTTATATTTATATTTGTTACACAAATTTCGTATGAAATAGCATATCAGATGACAAATTCCAAATAAAGCTTCATGTTAGAACACAGACGGTTTAATAATTACATTTTAATTACAGATCAATTCAGAATGTATGTATGTACTGAGTTGATTATGAAAAGCGGAACTGTTACTCTCGTAAAATTTGATATTATTAAAATACTGTATGATTACAGTCCACAATATTACATTACATAACAAGATTGAATATCACGTTAAATGTCTCTGTTAAGTGATATGAAATCAGATTATAAAAATAGGTAGGCTACGAAAAATTAAAAAAGAATAACATTTGTACGATGTGTAGTAACAAAACTCTGCTTCTTGCTTAAATAACATTTAATATTAAAAGTATATGAATATAGACCAAACGCATATTTCAATTTTTATTTAAACAACATTTTAAAAAGGAAAATAAAGTAGGTAATATATCTAAATTAACAATTTTTACTTTTGCTTTATAAATAATTAATTTTTATTTCACTTAGAGAATACAAAATATCCTGATTCAATTTACATTATACATATAAGATAAAAATACCATAAAAGAATTCATATACATATAAATACAAATTCAGTATTTTGTCCATATCAGCTCGAGTAAAAATTTTTATCTATGGTCGTATATAAATATATATATATATGTAATTTATATATGATTATACCTTATTATATGTATATTATATCATGCACAATTTGATATAATGCAGATAATGTTTGTCCGAACACATATGTACTTACATATACGGAGAAATTATCTACATATTTATGCTACATTATGCATGATGTAATATATTATTATGCATGACATAAATTATATATGATTATATCTTATTACATATTATCATATATTTATGTATACAAACAAATATTACTTTACACTATATTATGCACACAATATAACATATGATAAGATATAATCATAATTTTGACTGGGATAATACTCTAATTCTTGATTCTGAACCTAATTATTATAAATGACTAATTGCAGAAATGGTTCTCATTAAACGGCAAGTTAATGTCATCAATAATAGTAATACTGAATTATTAGATGATTCTTACTCAAATTTACTTAAAAGAATTTCTAATAATAATTTTTTTATTAATATCAACGGTTATCGTTTGTTTCATTTCATTGTGACTTATATGTATCTTCACATTACTCATAATGCTCAATCTAACAACAACGATGTACCTGTACAATTATATTTTATTACGTTGACTCATAGATTCTTTTAATTAAAAAAAATCACTTCACAGTTATTATATTATACGTTAATTGTGTGTGTTTTTTATTCTCTTTCTCATGTTTTATTATTATCGATCGTTGTATCAGTATGCGATTTGTCTTACTTATATCTGCCGTTTATAAAATGAGATTACGTTCGACAATCACAAAATTACGCGAGCAAAGAGAAGCATGACATATAATAGTGTGATAGAGAGAGGAATGAACTAATATGTGTACATTATTCAATAGCGTGAGTAAAAAAAAACGATTGACTTACGTTTATACACGGAGTACTATCATAAAAACGGTTTCAACAGGAATATTTTACAGTATAATACTCATCTTTGGGATACTTAGTTAGACATCTATAGCTTTCGTGATTCATTTATGTTACTTTGAGAAAGGTAACTTTTATAATTCTCTCTTTCTGTAAATATGGCTGATAAAGTTAAGTAAGATCCAAACTTGACTCGCTTTAACGGTGTAACTATTACACCGTTTTTCATATGCAATTAGAATTTTTTTTATTTAACAACTTATGTGTTCAATATTGACCTATAGTTAAATTATGATAATTATTATTACTACAAGCCTGTGTTTTATTTAGTTAAAATTATTAATAATGATAATTATATTTCTTATTAATGTGTTCCCAATTATGTTTTCTGAAAAATCTTTCTTAATGCTTGACAATTCATGTACTTAATAAATTGTTATAGTTGTTATAGTTTTAACTTGTAAGAATAAATATTTATACACGCGCACATGATGCACGCATGCACGCATCTTTATCTCTATATTTATTTATACTTTGTATAGATCTACATTATATATTATAAATACAATGTTTACAAAAAGATCCATTATCCTTAATGAAATAATAAATGTCATTATCTGCGATGCGCAATGGTGGAGTTGCAATCACATTAAAACTACGTTAAAGCGAAAATATACGTAAATTATAGAAGTGCACAATAATTAATATCTAAAAAACTATTATCTTGCACATAAATTGTTTATAGATAATTAATTCTTCCCAAATAATTAGCCAATGAAATTAAAAATTATAACTTACATCTCATGGTTGCTCCGCTGAGACTCGATGCTTCCCTAAGTTATCTCTCTTTTCAGACTTATTCGTTGCATTTTCACACAATACAATACTCGCGAAAACACGGTTAATTACGACCGTGCGAACTGATAATTACAATGGAATAATCGCGCCTGTATTTTACATGGCATTTCCAACGTTAATCATACGCAATGTACATTTTACCTACAAGAGTAAAGAACGCCATATTTGGTCAAGGCGGTTTTTTGTATTTAATAATGTTTCTTGTAAATTTATACAATTTCCAGTTCAAACTATCTATGCATTGATTATTATTTGTTAGTCTTGAAACATTATCCTAAATTAAAGCTGAAGTAGAAATATCATAAATTAAATTGACAAATAATATTATTGTTGCACACACACAAATGAGCATCTCAGAAATGATTTTACGCGATTTAAGACTGTGTTTTAAGACTGACAAATAATCAGCGCACAATTAGTTTGAACTGGAAATTGTGTAAATTTACAAGAAATAGTAATTATTAGGCACAAAAAAAAAGAACTTGCTTTGACCGAAAATGATATTTTTTACTCATGTGTGTTTAAATGTCATTGATCTATTTTCACATAAAATTGTACATTTTCTTTACCTTTTTACGAAATTGACGTTATAATCTTAAAAATGACTGATGATGAAAATCAGGAAATCAAGTTTTGCCATCGTGTTTCGATAATCTCAGAAATTAGTACAACGAATGAAATGTCAAACAGCAAAGAGTTTTGACAAATCACGACATGGACATCAAATTTATGCCTCGCGGTTGGTAAATATTAAAATACGGACTTGATTGCGACCGCGTTGATTAATTAAATCCATGGCAAAAATTTTGATACTGTAAATTTTAATATCGTGTTAATGAAATTAAGTTAATATTTAATAAAGATGAATTCCCACAAGTTTTTTAGGAGCAGAACGGCGTGCCCGTACTCACTTGTTTTCAAAATATTCATAATTAAAAAAATTACCTGCACATAGATGATCCCCATTTACACGATGAAGGTTAATTACATATACTTAAAACATAAATTGCTATTTAAAGAAGTCGTTAAGGAAATATTCATTATTAAAAGATAAAAAAAGAAATAAAAATTCTCTGAACAATAAATGCATTCATTTACAAGGTGTGAAAATATTTTTTGTATGAACGCTGAATGTTAAATTCATCGCATAACAGAATAATTTCATCAAACAGAGTTTTTATTCTCTCGTTCCGATTCGAAAGCCGGTGATATGTATTAATTGAGTAACAATATGTCCATTTTATACTACATATGTGCTACTATATGTATGCATAAAATATTACAACTCTTTAGAAACTCCTAATTTCGTATTGCAGTCATTTTGATGCGTAATTAATGTTAAGATAGATCTATGACGAAGAAACATTATCGATTTCCTTGTGAAAAGATTAGGGAAACCAATACAACAATAGTTAGTACATACTAAAAGTAATGAATTTTAAAAAATACAAAAATAATCAAATTAATGATTAAAGAAATATAAAAGAAAAGCGATTTGACATCTGAATCAACTAATAGATATTAAAAAATTTCCAAGTATCGCAATTATAACATAATAATGAATAAAAAGGGAATTGAAAAAGTTTTCTGTGTTTTTCTTAAATGACAAATAAAATCGCAATTCTAATTTTATTAAATTTCAAGAAAATACAATAATTTATTCGTACTTATATTTTATTTATACGCTTTTACGTATACCTACTCTTTTTCTCCCTGACAAGTAGATCATTAATCACACATTGTCGCTCAACTGCATCATGTGACTGCTCACATCTGCAACCCGCAATTTCGATCGAGCGATTATGGCCAAACGGGCACGCGTAAACGCCGTAAATTGCATAACCCTTGCGGCCGTGCATCGATGGCGTTGCCGTTAATGCAGTTGCCGATAACAAGAAGTGTCGTGCACTTGAGTGCTCGTACGTCGGAATTCTCGAACGTGTGTTAATTGGATGGAAACATTTCCAAGATGGTATTCCATAGGCAATTAGACCAGGAAGATATTGTACGAGATGTGTATGAATAAAAGAAATTGCGCATGTCGGTGAGCACAATATAAATCGGCTTAAAGGGTCCAAGTTCTTCTCAGCTTTGGAAACTTTAGAGTTCAGAGATTACAAATAGCAAATAGTTTCAATAATTTGTTCGATATGGTAATAATTCATGGTTATGAATAATTGGATCCGGCGAGGGTCGAACCTGGTGAATAATCCGAGGAAACATAAGCCATGCGGATTACGAGCTTAGTATTCATATGTTAACTCAACCGTATAATCTAGTGAATCCTTTCTTGATTAAATTATCAAAAAGATAGACTTTTTTACAAAGTTTGTAAGAATTGTTCAAAATATTAAAATTCACAGAAAAAAATATTTTTAACATTTTTTATCCTAAAGCGCCGAGTATACAAACAATGAATGTTTTCCTTAATTATATAATTTGCTTTTTACCTTTTCTTTTTTACTCATTATCTTAATATTTTCGTATTTCGTACATGTAAACATTACTATTTTATTACAGAGAAAGCACGATCTGATCGAGGCTCGTTAAATTTCCGCAAAAGTTTCTGTAATATCGAAATAGGATTCTAAAGTATTTTAAAGTTTATTGAAAGTATGTTGAAAAAACAGAAAGGGTTTCAATAAACCTGTAATATTTTAAAGAATTAACCCAGGGATCTCCTTTCTGCTGAAGAAAGGTACGGTTACTCAGGAAAATTCAAACAGAGCGGGCAGTTTCAATAAACGCGTATTCGGCGGCCTGTGCGAGTCGCGTCTGAAAAATGCATGAAAATTTCGCCAAGGGAAATCAAAAAAGCGGACTCGTAAGTTAGCGGGATGGTAAACGAGACGCGTGTAATATATATATAGGTGCATACGTGTATATGTCAATACACGTATACACGCCATCGATATCTTGAGTTTGTACATTTACAATTCATTGTAAAGAACAATATTTGATTGCGATAAATTACTATGGAACTTTGAAATTTTTCTTCTTTAAATAGTGTTTATTTGTGATATCCGAAGAATAATTTTTACTACACTAGCATGTAAAAAATCAACAATAGCTTGAAATCGATATCCTCAAATAATAATTGTATTATTTATAATGTTGTAGCATATTTTTTTCAATATAGGAAACGGATTGTTATAATAAAAATACTTACTTTGAATAAAATCAGTTAAATCTTATTGTTAAAAAAATTGAAGGTTTATAGTTATTGTCTTTATAATAGAATTAATCACAAATCGATATATTGAGTGATGTTGATTATCACACAATCCTTCTTTATAAAATTATTTTTCATATTTTTATATATTTTTAAATAAAATGTAATTGTAATATACAAACACTGAGCAGTATATATTTTTGATTATTTTTTTCGTTCCCCTTATTTATCAATCCAATAAATAATTCAATAAAATTGGTAATATAATTAATATGAACAATTTTTAGTAAAATTATTATATAAATGTTACTTTTAAATATACTTCACAAATATTATTATAAGAAATATGTTGTAATTAAAGAAAAATCTTAACAAATATTTTCAACAATATATCATATTTGTCAAACGTCGTTGTTATCTCTAAATGTTGTTTTCATAAATTAATTTATGTCCATTTTATTAAAATTCTCTGTACAGATATAATTTTTTCTTGCAAATACATCATGCGACGGGCTAACAAAGGACTTGTTACAACTGTCCGGAATCGATTCTCCTTGAAATGTGTTGTTTAAACACATCTAAGAGAAACGTATTTTTTTTTATATTAGCTCAATATCGGATTTAATGCGTGAAGAAATCCCTCAAGGCTAATGTTTGCATTCGATTTTTATCAATTATCAGCGAAACAGTGAGATATACAAAAGAATGTTTTAGACAAAACTTTTATGGTTTTTTATATACTTTATAACTGTATACTTAGAATTTCCAAAAATTTAATATTTTAATATCTTATCTCATTTATGTTTTGAGGGGTTGTTTAATTCCCCAAATATCAGACTGATATAAAAAAAAATCTATTTTTCAAAATTTTGTATTTCACAACATGTTTCAAGAAGAACCCACGAATTTCAAACAGGTCCCTTGTAAAATATTTCGAGAATCGCCCAACTATCGATCGGTAAAGAAATCGTGCATCTCTCATCAAACAATTCGTTCTCAAAGGGAAGCAAGCTCGCGTTTCGAACTTTTAAAAACATCCCCACAAGAACGAAACTAACTTACAGAAGTGCCTATCTATTCACCTAACCCTCTCCCACCTCTTGTCGTCTTTTTTTTCTGTTTCAGGATTTCTCGATAGTGATATGGGAACCCAAGGCGGTACGGCATCCCTTCGAACCTCGTCCATTTATACTCCCAGATGTATTATCCGATGGAGCGCGTCTTTTATAACCCCTTTTCCATCTTACTAAGTTGTAAGGAACTAAGGTAAGGAGTCACTTTTCTTTCTCGTCGAAAGTCGGATGCCTTTGGCGGAGGGGAAGGTGAAATGGACCTCGCTTCGTGTGGAAAGTTATCATGCAAGGAGGGGAAGGTTTGGAATAGTTCTAACATTGTATGTACAGAGAGAAAAATGTACTAAATTATAATAAGTCATTGTTTGAGTAAAACTAATAATAACATTTATTTATGGAAAATAAATATTTATTAAATAAAATATAATAATAGGTAGATAATAATCAATAAATTAATGATTCTTGTACCAAATAAATATATGTTTACATTTAATAAATATTCTGGCACTATTCGAATAAATATTTATTAAAATTTAATACATTTTTCTCTCAGTGTAGCAGAAATAAGACATTAATTATTAAATTTATTTTATTAATAACTTTTTAACGTAACGATCGACGGTAAATAAAACTTGACGGTAAATAAAAGTCTCTCAAGGTCATAACTTTGATAATATATGTCAGGATCAAGGTCATTGGAGCGGAATCTCCAATTCGGTATTTATCCTTTCGGTAATATAATAAACAACATTGGGTTTTACTTAAAAAAAATTAAATTGAAAAAGAAATAAATTAAAATAAAATCTGTCTTTTTATAATTTTGCTGCTATTCAAAAGCATCTCTAAAGGATAAAAAGAGTTAAAAATAATTGAATATTTTGTATTTATTTGAAACATATTGCTCCTTTAATATTTTGGAGGGGAGGGGGCAGATAAAATCAAATATCTATAATATATCTTTTTTTCGGTCATTCGTTCCTTTTTGATCAAAAAAACTGAGCGCGACGATTTCTTTTTTTTATTGAAGAGGATGACGAGTAAGAATGAAAGAAGGTGGCCGCGTGCAACTCCAGTCACGAGAGCCAATCACAGCATAGATAATAATCGCATGGTTGGCGCACGCCAACTTAGCGGGGATGGGTGACTTTAATTGTCGAGCAGAGATCGATTTGTCGCCACGAGGTGGGCTATCGTGCGCACGAATTGCTTTTCACTCCCTTTTTTTTACCTCACCCTTTCGTCCTTTCTCCAGCTCTCTTCGGTGCTCAAAACGTGAGTGCGTTTTCACGCTACGGAAACACTTGTCGTTATTACGCCACGTGATCACCGCGTCGCTTTCAAAGCTACTGAAATCGAAAATGAAATCCAATGCGTGAGTAAAATTCTTCGACACGCTTTTGTGGCTTAAACTTTTTATTTTTATCCAGTGAAATGTCGTTTTTCATTCGATTCATCTTAAAAATCGCAAAAAAGCAAAATAAATTATCTTTACGTTTGTAATTTGTCAAATTTTAAGTTAATTAAAATAGTAAGATTGTATTTGCTCTTTGCAATTACAATTCCCTTTTAAATAATCAAGTTGATGATATATAAAAATATAAAATGATTTTTTAATTGTACACGTAATTATATACATTATTCAAATCAGAAAATTATATAATAATATTTCGAATCATTTTTTTTTTTAATATTTAGCATTAAAAATTTAATTTTTATAAAATGTAATCTTCCAGATAGTAACATTTTTCGTTTGGAAAATATTTAAGGCATTATAACATCACTAATCGTCTATAAGATTAGAACCGAAGGTTAAGAGAATTACAACTTTTTTTTAAAGTCTATTCAAATCGGCGAGCTTTCTCTTTTTTATTATCGGCAGTTTGTCTTCATAATAGCTCTTATCTCGCGACAATTTGCGCACGGGCGTGCTCCATTATCGATTTCGCTTCATTTCACGGCTAGGAAGCAGCGAGCGCAGAAAACGGTGAGGCGTATAGGAACGCGCGGCATTCCACGTCGGAATCGTCGCGATGTTTGCGGACGATGGACGGTTATTCGAGTTTCCATTTTCTCAATCGAAAAAGAGAAACCGCTTTTGTTCGGTTATATTACAAATATTCTTTTTGCTTTAAAACCTCAACCAATCGACAGATATTTTTTTTCCTCACAAAAACAATTCTAATTTAAATTACCAAACTAGAATCTAATTTAATTGATTATTGTGCCATAATATTATCTTGTTAATATTTATAGTCACATTCAAATAAATCAAAATTAAATTTATATGTTTATGTGTTTGCGTCATTTTATATTTTAAAATTAGTTTCCCAATTTTTTTAGTTTTAAAATTTCATAACTTGAGTACAAATCTGGATGTTTTCAATCCAAAAGTTGTTAAGAATTTAAAAGTTTTTAGAGTTTTCAGAATCTCTTGCTAAAAACAAAATGACAAATCTAAACCAAAGTACTTGTAATTTACTTTACAATTAGAGGATGTTTAAAGATTGTTTAATTATAATATTTGCGAGATGCTTGCTCAGTGAGCGAACTCTCAGCAGGCGTCCACAAAGATCGTGAGAGGACTTTGAAAGTAACTGCAAGCTAGTTATCGATTATCGAGTTCCTGCATTTTACATCCGACCATTTTCACGATCGACAGGAGAAACCGAAGGAACGCGGGCGTTTCACGAGAGAATCGTTCAACGTCTATCGGCGATCGACGGGTATTCGAGTTTTCCGAGCGCGAAGTAATTTCTAAGGAGCAAATTGCACTTACAAATGCATGAAGTCGGGCTTTTCCGCTCTGCGTCTGTTCGCAATCTTAGAATCTTGATCATGTTAGAATCGACAAGACTAATAAGATCGGCGAGATTGTAAGATTACTCAAGGTGCGTAAAATGATCTATGACCGATTTTTTTTTTTCAGAAAATTCTCCATATTTTCATTCATCCACGAGTACTTTCGTAAATTTAGATTTTTATTTTTGGTTAATGTGACATTTGACACTTTTATAATAAAACGTAAGATAACAATTTATATTAAAATATAAAATTCAATTAAAACTTGATGAAAACAGTAAGGTTTCATCCGTACAGTTATATCAATCTCTAAGATTTTATCTTTTACAAGAATTATCATCCTTTATTGCTCAGAAACTTTTAAATCTAAAGTTGAAAAATAATTTTATTTTATGTTGATAAGAGGAAATGAGTGCAGATTAAAGAAATGCTTTATATATAATTAAATCAAATAATCTTGTTTTAATACTAATATAATTAAAAATTTAATAACATTTAATAACATTTAATAATCTAATTAGTACTTACATGATAAAAGAAGGAATAAAAAAGAAGAGAGAGAGAGAAAGAGAAAGAAAAAGAGAAAGAGAGAAAGAACGTTTACAGTATTGTTCCAAAAGCAATGAAAATTCTGGAACAGCCCACATAATCGTCTGCTATTTGTTTACCAAATTAAACGGACGACAAGAGTGAGCGGAGTCGCGATGCAGCTGCAACGGATCTCCGGTAAGATTTATGTAAATTAAATGAGAGGGAATCCTACACAGAGGGCATGCGTTTTCAACGTTTAGTCGGCAAAATCCAGGAGCCTTTAACTCGATCTGCAGTCACCCATTTATAGCAAATTTACGGCGGTTTTAGGTTAAATACGATTGTTCCACTGCACACGTCATCCGATGCAAATTGTCTAATGCAATCACACTTCGTTTACCATCAAATTTGCAGAACATCGATAAGACGTTACGCGAAATATTGTATATTCATTGCGTTTACGCGTATTAAAATGCAATGTGTGCGATGTAATCTGCATCGTGCTATTCGTTGCGACATCCACACATACACACACAAGTACACATTAGCCGTTATTGAAACGTTCAATTTAACGCTTTAATGTTTAATTACAAATGCTAATTAATAGTTTAACGGCAAGGTGCGTTATAAACTTGTTAATAAATTACGTCATTTTAATGAATGAGGTTGGTATAATCTTCAAAATATGACAATAGGTACATAAACCATATTAAGTTTAACAATCAGAAATATACTTTATATATGATTATTATTCAGAAATATGATTATTTATCAGAAAATATTTTCTTGAATTCTTTTCTAATAAAAATTCCGAATTTTTGACATTAAATATTTCAATAAATTAAAATTTTTATCAAATCAAGTGGTTTTAAAAGAATAATAATAAAACATTTTCAGAGGGTAGTTTCATATTTTTTACGCGAAACGCACGCGCAATTTTTCGTGAAACAATATGTATTGCGAATTGCTTTGAATTTCTCGAGGCAAAACATAAATAAAGCACGCCACATAATTGTATGCACGCTGCTAAGCGTCGATTCCATGCTTGTATATATGATCTCGTTAAGCACAGTTATTATAGTAGCTAGTCATTTTACATGTATGTAGAAGATAAGGGAAACTCCGTAATTACCGAAAAACTCGCATGTAATGCAAACTACACGCCCAGATTTTTCATGAATGCAGTTTGAAAAATAAAGTTTTGCTTCGGTAAATTTTCGAGTGAATTCGCAATATTGTGGCGAAACAACATAATTCGGGAATATGGTGCTCGTTGAACTTTTCCGCAAATGTCTCTTGTTACAATAAATTACTTTATAAATTTATGTATTTTTGTTGAAGTAAATGTGAATCTATTATTTATGAAGTATCTTATTAAAATTTTGCTGATACATTTTACATATAGAATTACAAATTTGGCGTCCCATGCAATTTCATGTAGCTGCAAACTATTCCCGCTTCAAATACGATGTATTCTATGAATTAAAATGAAATACAATTTTAAATTTGCAAATAATTTAACAAACAATAGGACCATATATGACAATAATATTTTCATTGACCGGATATTATTTTTCGAGTGCTTAATAAACTGTCTTGAATGTTGAATAAATCTTTACTACAAGACACGGAAATCCCCAAGGATCAGTATTTGTCATTGCGTATATATAGTTATGCACGACGTGTTGTTTGTAAAATTATCGTCTCGAGGGAAATTCTCATTCCAAAAACGTAATACCGTAAGCAGTACACATGACAAAATACAATCTAAGCGTGGATTATTTCGAGTCTTTTTCTTGAATTTCATGTTGGAGAAAAACTAGAACGTTATTACATTTTTAGAGAGAAAGAGAGAGAGAGAGAGAGAGAGAGAGAGAAATAGATAGATAGATAGATAAAAGCGTTTATTGCTACTCTAGGGCGATCCCTCTAAAAGCAGAAAGTATAGAAATAGTGTACAGAGAGAGAGAGAGAGAGAGAGAGGGGGAGGAGGAAGAGATTCTGGTTTTCTGTTAGTTTCAAATAACTAATATAAAAAATTTGACAGTAATAATGTATACCTGTTATATTAACACAGCACTCTGCCTACCTTATTAACATCTATTTAATATATATACTTACAATATATATTTTATATCTTTTATTTTGTAGATGCTGTTATCTTTTAATTGTTATGTTATATTAATATCATTTCTTGTCAAGTTTTATATTATATAAAAATGTAGTTAGTCTTAGTGTAATTGATAAATATTAAAAATGTGTAATTGAGCTACAAATTGTATTTATTCAAAATTTTCATGTTAAAACATGTGTATCCGTATATGTATTCAAAACTGTGAGTTATCAAAGATATTTATTTATGAAAATATTATGATTATTTTATGAGTATTCATTTAATGTATTCAAACAAAATGTAAACTAAAAAAGAAAGTAAGTCTTTTTAGTTGAATGTGGATAGAAAAACACAATTGTGATAATAATCGTTCTGTTACACGTATATTATTCTTTTTATATTTTTTTACGAACTTGATTTTCTCCGACATAATGTTAATTGAGGAATTGAATACAACAGAAACACAATATAACTTCAAAAAAAGTATTTATAAAGTTTAAAGTCTGAATGTTATTCGTCTGCCGGTTTTTATAGATTCCTGTTTACTCTGTACTTGCAAGCTATATGCAGATAATGCAAAGTTGGAGTGAATACGAAATTACAGATATTCGCATAATCATATTCTCACAAAAATATTCATTCAAATCGGATAAAAGTATTTTATTCGTTTCTTGACGAGTATCAAAAACGTATTCACGAGCACACAGCTTAGTTAATCTTTAATAATTGTTTTGGAACATGAAAGTATAAATTACGCAACTACTTTGGAGAGTGGTACAATGAGTCCTGATTAATTAATGATTCTAGTGGCGCATTAGAGAACAAGGTTTATCGATCGACTATCTTATCGGTAACATCTGCAGAGAGCTCACGGATTATTTAAGCAGCTACTGCAAATGACTATATAAAGTCAGCAGTTACGCGTTGAGCCCAACCCATATGCATAATGCCTTCTATTAAAACAGGAAATGATGTTTGCACGTCATAAAGCATCGTGCACACTGCGCACCTTATTATTTCTTCGACCATCTCTACCGTGATAAAAGCATAAATTTATACAACGTGCCATCCTAGAATTCGTAACGTTTGCAAGTAACCGTGCAGCAGCCAGATACAATAAATGTATCATAAATGCGCAGACTCTAATTAACATTCATGACGAGATCATAATGAGCATTGCTGTGTAAATTTGCCGCAAATGAATTTGCAAAATCTATAAATTTTTAGGATATGAATCTGTGAATCTAATTAGCTATTAATTATCTTCATTCGATTATATTCTATTTATTGATTCATGCAAAATTACATATATTACACACTCAAAATCCGATTCTTCTTTCTGTTTAATCTATTAATTCAAACACTTGTACACATCGAAAAATTTTAATACGTACTTTCAAATTTTTTAGCTAAAACATTCTCATTTTTTAGAAGGATACGAAACGATCGCGCGTGAGCTTATTGCAAATGCGCAATATTACATGACATAACAAGATTTACACGCGAAATAGCTTATCTGAATGTCGCACTAGATATAACGCTGTAGAGAAATGCATTATTTTTTACATCTTTATTAAGATTGCTTCATCAGGTTTTTGCGCGCGCGCGCGTTTTTTAATTTCATGCAGTAGAAGATATGTGCATAGAAAAAGAGCGATTTTTTCTCAAATTGTGTTAGCCGCATGGTATATTCGGTTATGTAGAATTGAAATTATAAAGAGAAAACATATGAATGGAGATTGACGACGTTGATAATAACACAGCGCCAATGCGACTTGCAAAATACATAATAATATATAAAAAAGTCGATGATCGCCGAATTAAGAATACGCGAATAAAATTTCGTACCGTCGAAAAATTTTAAAACGTGGCATATCTATTGGAATACAAAACAATAGATTATTTACATGTGGTTAGTATCAGATTTGCTAAAAATTGAAGTCAATGATTTTCGGCGTATAATTCTGTTTCTGTCTCTGTCTCTCTTTGTCTCTCTCACTCTCTGCCTCTCATTTTACAAAATTATATAATATCATAAATTAAATGGATATTTATGCCAAATATCCATGAAATGATGCATTATACTCTATTGTAATATATGTATAATTGCAATAACAAAGAATTTCTAACAGGAACTTAATAATAAATATAATAAAGTATCACATTTTTTGTATTTAGGCGGAAATAAAAAATATATTTAAATAATAATTAAACTGCATATCTCTCTCTCTCTCTCTCTCTCTCTCTCTCTCTCTCTCTCTCTAATGAGAAGCAATAAGTAATTATCTTATTTAACTCTAAATTCTGCCATACTTTCAGGGTAAATTTTAAAAGAAAATTCTTTTCAATTTTATGTCATTAAAAAAGATTTATAAAAGTTCTTTAATGTTCAATATTAAATAGTATTAACTTATTTAACACTTTATTAATAAAAATACAAAAATTTTTGTTTGTCTATAATTAAAAAACCATTTTTGAACGATACACTGAAAAAAATGCATGTAATTTTACATGGAAATTACATGTATATGACTGGAAAATTATCTAAATTACATAGATATGCTTGAAAATTTACTGGAAATTGTAAATTTCCAATCATATTTAGGCAATTTTCCAGTCATGATCATGTAATTTTCATGTAAAATTACATGCATTTTTTTCAGTGTACTTTAATCAATTATTTTTTTCAATAAATAAAAAAGTCTATAAACAAATAAGCTATAGTAGAAAAGGTTGTAGTAAATAATACACATCGATATTAAGTAATTTATTTAAATATAATAGTACCTATAATATTTTGTCTTTTACTGCACAAGAAAAAATTAAGCAATTATTATCTACTCTTAATTTTTCCACAGTGCAAAGTTCTAAATTAATTACTGCCACGAAGCTGTTATTGAAAGTCTTCGCGTAAAAATGAAAAGGCGTATAAATGAGCAAAGAAAATGTATCGCGCAGTAAACGAGAGAGGCTTCATGCCAACATGTTGGAAATCCGATGTCCTGCGGCCGATAAAAAGTGCAATAACTCGTTACGATATCACGCATCTGTAAATCATGTTTTTTCACCGACATAAATTCTCCACTGCACTATGAAGCCGTTCGAGATCACTGTAGTTTCACGATTAAACTGTAATAAGCTTTTCCTCACGCCCGTTGCTGATTACTAGTTCATTATTCGGTATTATATGGATAAACATGACGTTGTGAATAACAATAGCGTTGAAGTAAAGAATAGAATGGGATAATTGCCATTATCATGCCTCTGATGATATCTATATAAATTACCATGAAATTTATTATCACGCTTTACTTAAGACTACAAAGTATCTAAAGATTACTAACACATAATTTAGTTATAATTACAGTTGGAATAATTGTAACTGTACTTGTTAGTGTAATTTTATTTCGCGAAAGAACATAACATAAGAATAATTTTTTTTCAAGAATCCAGCATTATCTTAGAGTCGACGATAACTTTTAGTCTGTCGGGATATTTATATCATTGACGTAAAGTATTGCGGAATGGTGAGAAATGTCTTGCCTGCGGAATGTTGATATTGTGCAGGAAGCAGAAAGTACAACAATATCTTTCGATTCCGTTCCGTCGCGATAAATCGCAGTTTCCGCGTGCTGTAAATTCTTGTCAATGAAAATCGAGCTTCGTTTTCTATTTCCTATGGCGAAAAACTCGTCCACACTTTCAAACATTCAACTCAATATAATAAAACGATTATTTATTAATTTTTAGCAAATTTTAGAGATATTTACATATTATATTAATAAAATTAAATTTGAGTAAATAAAAAATATAATAAGATTCGAATTTTTATTATTGAACTTGTACGTCGAGAGAAACAATAAATCTTCCCAACTTCTTAGAGTTTATTTTTATTCTCGTTCATTGTTAACTTCTTTCTCCTTATCTGTCTTTTAGATCAATAAATTGGTCATATGATTAACATTTTTCCACTTTTGTATTCTTACTTCAATTTGTTTTATTTATAACTACGGCATAAATTTTGCATGCAGTTTAAAAGGGAGATTTTTTAAAACTATCTGCATTTCTCGACGCGGGGGCGTTCCAACGGCGTCATTAAAATTAGCACAGGATAATGAGAACGTCTCGATCGGTGATCCCGCCGGGTTCTCGATTAACGGACAAGCTCTCGAGAAGATTAAAGGCGAAGCAGTTGAGGATCGGGCGCAGGCGCGTACTTAATGAAACGTAATTTCGCGTCCATTACGGCATAAAAACGGCA
Source organism: Mycetomoellerius zeteki (assembly GCF_001594055.1). Taxonomy (NCBI): domain Eukaryota; kingdom Metazoa; phylum Arthropoda; class Insecta; order Hymenoptera; family Formicidae; genus Mycetomoellerius; species Mycetomoellerius zeteki. Next base: position 1,288,061 of record NW_017257470.1, on the reverse strand, counting down.
GAAAAACGGCACTAACATACATTTTAATACGGCACGAGTTCAAAGGGGACGAAATTTGCGCAAGTTTGTGTGCCGGCCGTATGCACCATGAAAAACGAACACAGATTCATCCGACCTATTTAGAGACCTCCTGCAATTTTTATTTCACCGCAGAACGCGCGGTTGTTCGCGTCATTCTGCCCGCAATGCCGTTCGATCGTTAACTTTCGCGAAAGAAAAAAAAATAATACTCGCTCGTCTATAGCGTCGCGCTTAACACCTAAGCTTTAACCTTTTGAAGGAGTTTGCCTCATTTCGATTTCCCTCATAAAATCTCAGATTTAATAGTTTAACGGAATTTTTATATTTTATTGAAAATGACTGTAACATATCTCTCTTTCGACATTTTTAAGAATCTCTTCCTAAGCAAGACCATTAAACGTGATAAAGATTGTTCTCAAAGCCGATTATAAGATCTATAACAAGCGAAGTTAATTTAGCAAACTTTGTTTGTATTTTCCATAAATTATCCACATTCAGGGCATTCCAATATTCCAATTTACCACTCTCCAAGCGCAATAGAATATGGAGATATTCAAATTTGTCCAGCATAAAATACAAACCACTCGCTGTTTACATTCCATCAAATTTCAAAGGGTCGAATCTGGCTTTAATTACGAGTCGGACGAATACATGAAAGAGATCTCGAAGTCGCAGCTATCGTCACAGGATCCATGATGTCCGGGATGTCAGGAATAAAATCGCCAGCTTTGATTCATATAATCGTCGAATTCGTCTGACCGTCCGTGTCGATATACGCCCGCAAATGCGGGTCCCCGTTTTTCCGAGCACCTTCATCTCGGTAATTACTCTAGAGCAGAAAGTCGTTCTCTCACTCAGCGTGCTTTCTCGCGCAGTCGACGCAAAGAGAAAACATGAGTGCGCACACACTCGGTCGGCTCTATCCAGCTCGTAACGCTTCGAGTGGACGCGACATCGCACTTTCAACAAAGAGGGAAAAAAATAAAAGAAGGAAAAAAACACTATCCGCCCCACCGACTGCCATGAATCTATAAGATCGCTCGGCATATCGACTATACGCGGTGGAAAAAAGAGGAAAAGGAAGCCTGATAGAAGAGGATGATTTTCCATACGTTGCTCGTACACCTTCGGTGAGAAAGCGAAGAGGGTCGTACGATACGTGTGTAAACACGTATACAGGATACGCTGATGATGATGATGATGATGATGATGATGATGATGATGATAATGATGATACGTGGCAATCAATGAGCACTTATTTACGATTATATAAATTATCTTAAACTTATCCGAAGATAAATATATAATTATTATTATCCTCGGACAGATTTACTTACTTTAATTTCTTGTACAAAAGAAGCTATATTTCGTTTTCTTACTTCGAAAGTAATACAATTTACTTGATAAGTGACATATGACTCGAAATACCACTAACAGTTTATGTTATCTTACCTCAGTTAAAATGACTAAATTCAAAATAAAACAATTTTTCTTTCAAACTTTATTCACTAAAACTGTCTTAACTCTAAATGTTATTTATAGAAGACTTTTCTTTTTATTTACAAAAACGACACAATTGAAATTACGTCACACTTATAGAAAGTATTATGACCTCTTTAAAAACCTTAAGAACAAGTGTCATTTGATGATCGGACTGTGAAGTTGAATTAATTTATTTTTGACGATTGTATTCTTTACTTAACTCATTCACGGAAATAATTTGAAAGTCACATTTTATGAATTGTCATTTTTGAAGTAAAAAAACAATACCTTACCACTCGAATAATTTGCATCGTCAGAAAAATTGAATTGAACACAGCAATTATTTTAAATTTAAACATTATAATATTGCTATAAATCAATTGTAATTAATCCAAGTGAATCTCTCAACTTTCATTATTCATCTTTTCGATTGCCATTAGAATGACTCAAAATTGAGAAGATTAAGATACTACAAATAAGACAGTTTCCCATAATTTGAAGGAGAATAAAGATATTTGCTTTCAAATTAGCGCTCCAAGTAAAATATTCAAACCTGCTTAATGTATATTACTTAAAAAACACACACAGATAAAGAAATACGATATACCTATTTAAATTTACTTTTCCTAAATTAGCAAGAGAACGCAAATCGTTAAAATTTGCTTTTCAGATTAGAATAGTACAAAGTATCCAATTTACTTGCTATTTCTCACGGAAATCTGACGCCTCTAAATTTACTTTCAGCACTTCGCTGTAATAGCGAATACTCAAATTTACTCTTCGCAAGTTGCACAAGATTCGCAACGCACTCTATTTACACTACGAGAATTGAAATAACTCGGAGCGTACGTACGTATTCACTCTACCAGAATTACAGAAGACCGAAGCATTGGGATTTACTGGATCTGCGAATCGCAAATCCGACGCATTCAGATTTCCGTTATTTCGGAGACACCCAGTGCACGCACGCGTGTACGGGATCCCGCGGAATCCTCGCAGAAGGTCGTCTGGGAGTTGGGGATGAACCCAAATCTAGGGGAAAATTTTATCGTATATTCAGAACGTGTCCCGATTCACAAATGCGAGGTGTGTTAGGGCGAGAAGGACGGAAGAAGGAAAGGACGAGGAAATGCTCCGTTACGCTCCTACGGGATAGAGAGGACAAACGGCCGAAAAGAACGATCAAAATCGTTGGATTTTATTGCCAGCTTAAACGGTTTACAGTCGAACACATGCACGACCCGTCGAGAAATTGCTCAGCCATTTTGCAGCAATAATTTTTACCGCTCTTTGCAAATCACAATAATATATTCAAAGTAGCAAAGCGCTGGTCTTTTAGTTTTCCTGAACTACTTTTTTCATTTTGTATTTAGATTATAAATTGAGATATTTCTTAATATTATTTTGCTAGTAGTGACGTATATCTGCGTTTCAAAAAATTTAAATTTCAAACTTTTGTAAAGTTTTGCAATATATAATAGTATATTTTTTAATAAGAATGATTTCTTTAACAAGTGCGTACATATTAAATATGCTACAACAAATTTTCAAACATTTTTAATGTTTTTGTAATATGAGAGAATTAAGCAGGTAATCAATTTGTGTTTAAGAAAATATTTTAATTCTTGTTTTTAAAGAAATTGATATAAGTGGGGCTGAAAAAGGGCGAAATATTTTTTATATCGATATAATTTTAATAAAAAACGATCTGATATCAAAATCTGTCTATCTATCTATATATATATATATAAAATATATGTAAAAAAGAGATTTAAAATTTTGATGTGCAACAATATAAACACAATTGCAGAGCAATAAAATAAATCAGGGAATGTTGCCATTTATGAACTTCTCTTTCTCGTTGCGTGGAACATACCATTGCAGTTAAAAACGGAAGTAAAACAGTTTTTATCGCGCTGGAAATCACAATAAAGCCGATCCGCCAGTTAACTTTTTAACTTGTCGCGGATAAATGCGCCTCTTTTAATTTCCTTTAACGCATCGCAAGGTGCGGCGCGACGCAACGTCGACGAGTAATTACGCGGAGACGAGTGGAGACGAACGAAGGAACGTTTATGAAAAGCTCCGCACCGCCGAACGACAATAATAAAACGGAGAAAACTGGATAATAATTCTAAGAACGACTGAAGGACCTCCGAGCTCTGGCGTTTCTCCAGAACAACCGCGAGCCTGGCGGCCATTACGCGCGCGCGCGAAGAGTCTGTGCTTGAAAAAAAGAAAGAAGATATTGAAATAGGTGAGAGAGAGAGAGAGAGAGAGCTATAGTGGCCTAAGATATTATTCGCGTTGGCAAATTTCTGTACCGAGGAATTCTGTTCCAAATATGCAAACGCGCTCAAATAAGACACGCAAAAAAAATGCGCTACGAACAATGTGTAACTTTTCCCATTTTGCACTGTTCCTCTTGCGTTTTCATGTTTACCATCAAATATTAAATCGGCAACGCATTCGTGAGTCAATCCCTTACGGCAAGAAAACGGTCCACGACAAATGAGCTCTACTTGCCATACTTACTCATTCGCACTGTTGAATTTATGCGACTTGAGAAGAGAGAAGTTTGTCATGCGGATCAGCATTCCTCGTACTACTGTAGGTAATTCAAGTTTACTGACTTTAAAAAATAGCAAAATAGCTTAAAAAGATGCAATAATATCTCAATATAATTTAAGTATAGATTTCTATTAATCTAAGATTAAATCTTTGTCAGACTAAAAGAAATATATTCGAATTAGTGGAAACCTCTACAATTTTTGCTTACTCCTTGTTAAATTTAGTTTAATTAATTCGCAAAAATAAATTAAGAAATGTGAAAAATCAAAAGATTGATAATTCAAACTGAAATGTGAAAAGCCAAATGGCGTACGTCAATGTAATTCATGCAAGCTGAATTCAATTCAAATAATCTTTGCCCGCAAATCACGTATATAGGATGTAGTTACTTTAATCAGAATATGTCATTGCGGCCGATCGCGTTGGAAAATTCGCGTTCTGCAAAGTCCGTCGCCCATGATTCTAAAAAATGTACGAGTGCAACGAGCCGATAACTCCGCTCGACTGCACAAAATCAAAGGGTCTTAAACACGGCTGCAGTAGCATATATGCGACTAAATTGAAAAGATCATTGACGTTGCATTTGGTACGGGACATAACATCCATTCACTAGTATGACTAGTGCATGTGGTTAACATTTCTCTTCCCAAATTCATATCGGTATATACAATACATTAATTTTGAACAAAACGTATTATCCATTAACTAATGCCCTCCATAATTGGGAACTGCATTGGCAAATACAATAAATAATAAACTAGATATATAACCACCCAAATATGTAAATATATGGTATACAATACATGTATGTACATACACTGAGAAAAACTAAATTTTAACCAATATTTTAAATAGCAACTTAATATTTGTTTGATTAATAACTTAACATTATTAACGGTAAATAAATATTTACTAAACAGAAAGAATGATAGTTGAATCAAATTAATGACTATCCAACTTTGAGTGGTGGGAGTATTTTGTTAAACAAAAAAATAAAAATTTTTTTCTTCACAACTTTAAAGTACTCTTGAAACCGTACAAATGTTAAAATATTTTTTTTCATCTTTTATACTTCCGACAATATTCAGCGAAAAACCGTTTGTTTTTTTCAAAGGAATGTTTCATCCCTTAAACATAAGTTAGCGCATGTATAAAGAAAATACGTGTCTCTTAGATTTTTGTGTTTTACAACATATTTCAAGGAGAATCAAATCGATTCCGGACAGTTGTCCTTTGTCAGTTAAAGTTACATTAAAATTGAATTAACTCAAGTTAAATAAAAAGTTAATCTTCAAAAAAACATTATTTTTATTAAATTGTAATATCCTACACTTATTAAATTAAATTATTTTAAATAATAAAATAATTACAATATACAGCTCATCAGATAAATTTAATATTTTACTTGTAAATTAAATGAAATAACAAAAATATTTCTTGTACAATAAAAAATTGATTTTTAGTATTTTTACATTTTGATGTTTTCATATTTATATTATACAAGAAAAATAAAATTTAATTTTTAAAATGTAATTAATCTTGTACTCCTCTTTGTGTTGGCCATACCTGCATTCTCTTTGAAAATTGTATACAATTAAAAAAACTTTTATTCCTTTTTTATTGCCCATTACACACAAGTAAAACAAGAATAACTTGATGCAATAACACTGATAGCGTTCTCTAAATGCAGATCCAAGCCACGTTCATCTTTAGGCACAACGAACGTGTCGCGTCCATCACACAATCATTGAGCTTTTTCTAAACTAATTCAAATTATTTCTCTAATGATATTATAGAAAACGATATTGACATTTAAAGAGATAAAGAAACTTTAATTTAAAAAAAAGTTAATAAGTTAAAGTTGAAAAATAATTAAATTAAGTTAAAAATTAATTTATTTAAAATTAATTAAATTAAGTTTTTAACTTTTTACTTATTACTATCCAACCCTGCTTAAAACGGATGTCTTCTGTACATCACCGGCATATACTTTGAGGTAACCGATCCGCGGTTGATCGATCAACGATCACGCCGAAACGAGCAATTCTAACCTTCGCATAATGCATCAATCGCGCCCTCGTTACCGACAGCTTTATCCACCTCAACGTCTTCCAAAGATGGACATCACCGCTCCACCTTTCATCTACCTCTCACCTTTTATGGGCACCATTTCGTTCCTTGTCACCGAAGGATTTTCCCGTGACTGAGAAAGATAAAAAGAAAGAAGCTAAGGGGGTTGAAAAGCGAGCCATCTCAAAGATCACACAAATGTTGGCAAGACGCCTGTATCTGGTTGCTAGATACAGCATAAGATTGATTGGGGAGAAAGAGAGGTTATACTTTCGCACTTGTCTTAGGCCGGTCTATATACACATTAAGGATTGTGATTGAAGATTGAAAGTCTGAAATTTAATAAAATTTAATAAAATAAAAAAGGAGCTAAAATTTCTTTGTCCTCGTTAATAAAATTTTAATTTTCAATCTCAATCTTCAATGTGTAGTCTGATTCCAGTGATTTATTCACGTCGATCGACATTTTGCTTAAAAATCTTAATATGAAAAATGAGATAAAATCCTCAATCCTGTCATCCAACCATTCTAATAATATTTAAATAAAAAAAATGTCGAGAGATTTCTGGAACACTTCCTAAATAATCAAGGAAGTTCATTTCTTAGCAAGTAAATAATTGTGTTAAAATATAATAGAATCACAAGCTTAATATGATTAAAATGTCATTTTAAAACATTTTTTGGTTCTCAGTAACACACACATTCATGAAGAATATCGCATATTATATATTTAATCTTATTTTATTTTTTCTCGACCACTATTTACTATTACTCAATAAATAGTACATAAATGTCATTTTCAGAAAAAAAGTTTTTTTAATTCTTGTATTCGCCAAAGTTAGAATTCGTTCTAGAATTTCATTTTGTTTAGATAAGTCTATACATTTCCTTTAGTTTGCTGTGTAAATAGGAATAGTAATACAGAGTTATAGTTTAAGGATACTTGGTGGCAGCAGAGTCTGATGGATGCTGATTTCACGATGAATTATGTGCAATATGATACGTTAGCAAGGTAGAGATTGTTTTGGCAGTTTGTATTAATTTGGAGAGAATTATGTTTGATAGTGCACCGTTAATTATTAATTTTAATATGCGTTAATTGGAGATAAATTATTTTATGCATTCAAAACTCGGATTCATTTTAAATAATAAAGCGATGTGGCGTAATCTTTGGTTTAATATGCAGGTTGGGTGTTGAATATGCTTTCCATATATTTAATATCCTAACAAAGTAAGTCAATTGCATATTTAAGAAGTAATAAGAACAAAAAGGATAGTAAAAACAAGCATTTGAAAGAAATAAAGTGCCAATCACATAACATCTTTAGAAAATTAAAAAACTTTCTTTTATAACATTTCTTCTCTACCGAATACATCTTGGAATATACGAGCTAGTCACTTATGTATAACGTACTCTGTAAACTGTAAAAGTAGATTGTAGCTCCAAAAGTCTAATTATAGAGTTTAAAAGTTAGTTTTCAACAATATCTTTATCATAATTTTTCAATTTTGTTGATAAGATTTTAAAATACAATCAACGTATTAATCTACTAATACCTACTTATTATGCAATAATAAAGCAATTCATTATCATGGTGTGAAGAAATAACAATGACAATTAAAGAATGAAACAAGTAAAAAATGAATAATAAATACAGCAATAGCAATATTCGATCGGTTCAATATTTCAATTTCATCATTTATAAAATTTATCCTACAAGTTAAGTACAAAATCATACTTGAAGCTTTGCAAATCGTAATTTTTATACGCTCGCATCGTTTACGTATTGATTGATTGTCCCAATATTATCTTTTCGTTTTGTTTGGAAAAAAGAAAAAAGGAACAAGCCGAAATTACCATGTCCTCAATGTGCGAATCAACCATATGACGCTATTACCTACAACCCCTATCACCTCTGGTGAATACCTTTATCCACCGCAGCTTTCTCAACGGTAAAAACGCCGGAGGAGGCGACGGGGATGCTTATCTATGAAGCGATACGGCACTGTCAGTCCCAACAGATACCGAGGGAATGAGTGGGATCAGTGCCCATGGCAAACTCGTCGAAGTGGAAATAGCAAAGGATGTATTATCCGAGAGGATCGAATTGTCCTGTTCGTCATTCAAATTCGTTTAAGCTGCCCGGTTCTTGAACGACCGTGGATATCTCGTGAACTACGCCGGTAAGGAGAGCGGTATCTTTCTCTGAGAGATCTCCCGTTCCTATGATCAGTCCTCCTCTTCGTCTTCAGAGAACGTCCTCGACCATAGAGGACCGATCACAACAATATGAATGATTTCTCTTAACGATTACATTTTTTTGCATTTATTTTTTCACAAAATAATACGCTTTGTTCTTCCTAATTTGAAACAACTCGCGGTTGCTAATTTACAAATCATTCTCCGCTATCCGAATGATAAAAAGATGTTTAGACCTTTGCAGTCAAAATTTGAAGATAATTAATTAAATTTAAATTTTTATTATAATATTCTATTTAATTTCGAATATTAATGTTATCTATTTTAGTATAATAAAATGAATGTTACATAATAAAAAAAAAATATACAGTACAACGTCAATTTATTCAATTTTAAACAATAGTGAATGAAAATCGAACGAGAAATATTCAACATGACTGAGCGAAAAAAGCCATATTCGGTCAAAACGGATTTTATCGGTGATCTAATAGTTATATTTCTTTGAATTTTTTTTGAAAATTAATATTAAATTGCTTGTCAATCTAATTTGTAATATTGCTATTCCAACTTCAGTTAAGACTGTGTTTCAAAACTGACAAATAATAATCGGTGCGCAATTTACTTGAACCGAAAATTATAAATTCACAAAAAAATATTATTAGGCATCAAAACCTGTTTTGTAATTTTGTTTCTGATTATAAAGCAACAAAAATTATAACAATTATGATAATTATGAAAAATGTGACATATCAAAATGATAAAAGCGTAAAGCGACGTTTTTCAAATTAAAGAGTTTTATCCTCGATTGATATCATAAATGTGTCTCGGCAACGGTATATCACTGTCGGGCGCGACCGTAGCTGCATTTTCTAAGAGCATCCGCAGGAAAGTGCACTAAATCACTCGAACTAATGAACGACGTCAGGCGCTCGCTCGCGCTCTCTCCGGTAAGCGTGCAGGAAGTAAAACGAGATTCTTGAAAAGATCCTCGAAAGCTGAGTGGAAGAGGCAGCCAAGGGTATCGACTTAATTATATGATGATGAAAACTCCAGATACTACCAATGTCCATTCCAATACAAGTGGCAGTTCTTGAAACTTAACTTGGATGACCGATCAGTCTCGTTAAATTTAATTCTTGCTGGAGATTTTATTTGCAGTCTTAAGACATTTTAAGCACATTCAACGAAACAAATCTTTTGAGATTCATTTTAGAAATGAAATGAACCATATGTCCATAAACAGCAAATTATGTAAAGAGATGTAATAATAATTGGTTTTTAGTTAGCTTAACACACTAATAAAGCACATACCAACATACTATTATCAAATATGTATGTTGGAAATTCATTTACCAATCTCGAAAAAATCATTCTGTACATGTTTTATAAAATTAAACTTGTTTAGTTTGTCCTCAGAAATAAATTTCTCTTGTATAAAGTTTAATAATTAGTTTCGATCTCAATGTTTTTTCAATTAATGACGGTAATGTATGTAGAATCTTTATTCATTCATGAACAAATTATCCAATTATATCTCTATCTAATATAGTTTCGCGTTCCATCCAAAAATCTCTATCTTATGTTCCTTTATGCGCAATAGGGAGAAAAATCCAATTGTGACATATATTTTTCTTCACATTATAATTATATTAAATTTACATTTGCCCATTCGATATATCTTTTTTCACATTTCAAATTAATATTCAGAGATTTTATTTGCGTAAAATAAACAGATGTAAATGTAATAGATTGTATAATTTAAATTCAACAGAACTTATTGATAATCACAATTTGAAATAGTCCGATGAGAATAAATTTAATTAAATACAAAAATTTCTAATTCGATCAAAGCAGGATTTTAGTGCTTAAACATTCCTTGTATGAATTTATATATATCTGATTCTGCAAACAGCGCGCCGAAATCTTTTTTATTTTAGCACTAATATCTGCTTCGATCGAAAAAAAAGGATCTTTCTTATTTAATTAAATCTTTTTCCATTGGTCTATTTCAAATTGAAATTATTTATACGCACATCTTCAAAACGACAATCTTTCAGTTATTGATTGTCAGTTCTTTAGTTATTGATTGTCGCGACAAATATTTTGCCTCGGTGATCGAGTGAAAACACCCGTACAGAATGGAGGGGAGGGATTCGAATGCCTGCTGAGGCAATATTTTGCTCAATAAAAATTATTCACAGGTTTAAGATTCTTATTAACATCAGATTATTAATATTCTTATAAAGATGCTCATAGCACCAAAAATTATAAAATTGCATGCCAATTTAATACGTGATATTATTACTCTGAATCTATTCATGGTTGCGTTTCAAGACCGAAAAGTATTTCGGCGCGCAGTTTTGCACAAACAAATACATATGTAAATTCACACAGAAATATTTAAGTATTAAAAAGATCTGTTAAGCTCTAACAAGATTGTAAGATCTGTTTCAACCGAAAAACAGGATTTTTCATATTTAATTAGGACTTATTGAGTTTAAATTATTAAAATGGATTAAACTTATACTTAAAAAAAAACCATTTTGCTTCTTTAAATATCTCTACTTTTTTCTTCTTTATTTTTTAAATTTATGTAACCGACTATATTTAAAATTTTAAATACGACTGTTTTCTTATTTTTCTTTTCGTTATTAAATAACTTAAATATTTACAGTTAGATATTGTTTAACCAAAAATGGAAAAGTTGACAAATGGTATTCCTACTCCATAATCTACAAAAAATCTTCTCAAATATAATCTCTTATAGAAGAAAATTACAACATAAAACAGCTTAATTTTATTTAAAATAGGTTAAAATGTCATTCATAATAGTATTAAACATTTTAGTACTACGTTATGCATTATTTCTGCTATGTTTCTCTTTGTTAAATTGAGAGATATTTCCTATTCATTTCCACATTTTCTATATTATAATGTTATTAAAGTTCCATTTCATATGTCAAAGACTGACGTGTTTCACACAATATAGGAAGACTTGGAAACGAAGCAACCAACATTCGCATGACAGTGTCGTACGATCTCACGATGGAAAACGTTTATCACGTTCGCGGACGAATATCTTCGATGACGAAGAACCTTGTCTTACGCGTCGCAAAGTTTCCGAGAGATACGAGAAACGAAATTCATGCGATGCTGTAAATTTACCGAGTAAATGCGGCCCGATCGGCTGATTGATTTTACCTCTCAAATCGCATCGTAGCTCGGTTATATTCGATTCGACCTCGACCGAATTACGTGCTCGCATAAGAGAAAACGACAATCCGGGAAAAAGTTTCTATGCAAAAGAAGATGTACAATGTTAAAGAAAAGGATTCAAATATTTATGAACACGTAATGCACTCGCTGAAAGATAGAATGAAGGAGCGTCATTTAGTATATATCAAACTTCAAAGTTCTTTACAAATGAAAAGGTTACATGTATATGTATATAACTTACTTGTACCTTTCACGAATAAAATTGCTAATTTAATCACAAAAGTTTCTATGTTTTTGTATAAATTTTTTTGAAAAATTGTTCTTGTTATAAATGTATGAAAGGAGATACTTTATAATAGGTTTAATAAAGCAGATATTTGACTATTCACATTGTCTGCACTCTTTTTAATGTAGTGTTGATAAAAATTTGCTAATCATCAAGAATACAGAGTGGATACTAAATAGGGTAAAAGCAGAGAATATGGAATACCAGTTTTTAAATTAACATTATTTCGATATAAATGCATATGAAGACTTTAAATTTATGCAGAACTCTTGAGGAATACGTGAAGTGAATGAACTACATCCAATAAATGAGAAAGCCAAAATTTAAATCCAACGTTAGTATTAACAAAAAAGTAACGAGTATGAAAATGGAGGATTTAAAAAACGGGATGTAACATAAAACACCAGTCAAATTTGGCGAATAATAATAAATAACAAATTTTGTTTATTAAATAATCAATAACACAATAAATAAAGTAAAAATTTATTTATTTATATAAATTGATCGAACATAGTTAAAAGTAGTATATATTTTTATTGCACAGTAGTACTGCATAGTAGTATTGCATAGTAGAAAATAAAATTAAAATAACATCATTGGACATGGACAATTAAGAACAAAATTAAACTTTAAATTATTATTAAATTGTGTGTGTGTGTGTGTGTGTGTGTGTATGTGTGTGTGTGTGTGAAATAAATTATATATTACGTTATCCAAACAAAAATTACTATTAAAACCGTCAAAAATTTTATTCAAAAACTTTTGTTGAACTAAGTCCTTTTCATTCCTTTTTAGATGAGCTTTTTACATTCTCTTAAATTTTCGAAGCTTTTCTTTATCATCCCGTATACCTTCGTAAGAGATGGAAACGAGACGAAGGGACACCTGCAGGTAGCAGCTGCACTTTAGAAAAACGGAAGGGAGATCGACTGCTCGAACGACACGTCTCGCCCTTTGATACTTCTCGAGAACGTTTCCGTACGCTTCGGCAATCCTCTCGATCCCTCTTGTGATGTAAAGGGCTTCTGAATAAACGTTGAAGATGATAGAAACCCTAACCCTACTGATCAAGTAACAAATCTCATGTGTACGTACAACAATATCTTCATTATTATTCAGAGACTTTGTAAGATATGTTGTATATTATTTGTATATTATCTAGAGAATTTTATCTTTAATCTTTAGAGAGAAAGAGAGAGAGTTTACTTTTAAAACAATCTTACAACTTTTCCTTGAATAAAATTTGTTGTAATTCGTTATTTCATTGTACATTTTACCCCAAAATATATATTATTTCAGCGTTATGAAAATGGCTTTCCCGTCCTGTAAAAATTAATGGATATGTGGCTGCAAATAAATTAGGAAACTTAAATAATTAATAAATGTACATGATTTATATGTTATATATAGGGTGTTCAGCGTAAACAGCACAATCTTTTAAACACTTCCAACAATTAAAACAAAAGATTGAAAAGTGAATATTCATCTTTTCATGCGGGCTACAATGTGAGATAAAAAATTTAAAAAAGTTTCTTTTTTAGAAAAATCTCTCTCAAGGTTGTCTTAAATTTTTTAAATAGCATCATACAATTTTTTCCATTATATTGTAAGACCATTTAATATGTGCCCTGGCGATGCTTCAAACAAAATAAGGGGGAGAGATTCGTATTAATGGAGTGCTCAACATCTTGTTAGAAAAAAAATAACCTATTTTTTAAATTCTTACAATTTATACAACGTAATAGCCTTTCTATCTTCTTGGTATTTTTTCGGTATCTTTAAATTAAGGGGAACAAGCTTGGACGCTTTGGTCAGTTACGCTCTATCGTCATTTTGTCGTGTAGAAATTCAGGTTTTACTAAATATTTAAATGTTTCTTTTTCTTCTTACCGCCCTATTATTCAAACATACAAAATTCTGTTTAAATAATTATACAAAAAACCTTTTGGCGCAGTCAAGCTTTCGAAAAAAGTGCCTTGGAGAAGCCAAGGCACAACTACATCACTGCTCTTATTATACGTATCTCATATTCTTAATAAAACCGCATCTTTTGGAAAAATGAGATAATTCGCGTTTGTTTAAAATTTCCATTATCGTTTACTGCGGGCACTTATAGCAGAGAACTTGGCTAACTTCGAGACCGGAGATATCAATCTTCCGTGCAGGAATATTTCTTCGACGAGGTGAGTTTCACAGGAAGAAAGATTTCAAACTATGTATGGCGTCTTATCGATTTTTCATTACTAGTTTATCTTGTGCTTTATTGACTGAAAACTTCGTTAGAGCAGGAGTTAGCGCGGACGGGCATACCTTTGACTTTTAACGAAATTGCAACGGCGATCTAATTATTACGGGGATGCGATTAAATTTCTTAATGACAATAATCGCATCTGAACTATGCGCAAATACTTATAGAATGCCAATTTGCAAATCTTATTTTAGAAATTAAAAATCAAAGATTTTATTAGTATAAGAGAACCGATTTAAAGCTGCAATTTTTAAATATTTACAAAGTTCTTCAAGTATTTGCAAGTGCAGACTATTTCCTTTTTTTAAATAATCTCAATATACTGTTTATTGTATGATATACCTTTTTATTGACTATGTAACACACTGTAAATGTAATACATGTTTCAATATTTTTAGTATTATTAAACATTTTTTACGATAATTATTGATATGTCCATTTATTCTTTTCCGATATATACGGAAATTAACAATATGCACAAATATATTACCACGATAATAAATATTCAATGTGTGAAAAACTTCATACTTACATCAGAAATATCGTATTTAAAGTGTTAATACGTAATTAATACCTGCTATTTCGAACATAGTGCTAAACTTATTTCGAATATTAATATTTCAATTTTTTCAGCTGCACGTGTCTTGTTTTCGCAAACAATTCAAGAAAATTGCCTTGTTTTTTAATAAAAAGAGAATCTTTATCTTTCTATAAGAAAATGTAATCATTATAAGGAAAATCTTAAATAATTTCAAATTTTAAATTTTATTTGAAATTATTAAAGGTTCTTGAATATAATATTAGAAAGTGTGCTCAAGACGTACTTGAAAAATATATTTTACCTTAACAGGTAATATATTTTACCTTAAACATTTTATGCTGAAACAGATCGCTTCTCTTTATAATAATAATAAAAGATATTACAAATTATTAAATATTTACTCAAATATCGCAAATAATAATTAAATTTATATAATAATTAGTTATTAAATACTATTTAAAATTAAATATTTTTTTGAAATGTTTTTGTAGATTATTAAAGGGAGCACAAAAAGAAATATAAGTATATACATACATATATCTTGCAAAGAAAAGAATGTAGAAAAAAGGTATTTTAAAAAATGTAGGACAAAGAAAAATCTTAGATATGATTATACTGCACATTTCTTGTATACATAAATTCAAAGAAATTAATGCAAAAATTGCCTGACCCTGGAAAGTAATCGTGCTAATATTACTGGAAATATTGTTAGTGGATAATAAGGGTCTCGCATGGCCAAAAATACACTGTTTCCGGCAGAGTTGCACTCGATCCAGCAATAATTCACCATCGATTTCGAGATAAACATTGCGTGACGGCGATGGAACGCGGATACCTGACCCAGATTCAGATGCAATTACATATATGTACACATGCAGATTCGCACACATACTCGCCTCAGTATAATTATCGACGGCGCTTATCGTTCCGCCGCGCTCGAGATTCCCGAATTTAGCTTGCGAAATTAATTGCAAAAATTGATCTTCTCTCTGCAGCGCGGCGATAACGTTGCTCGTGATTAATCTAATAATATACGTACGTACAACTGACCATTAAATTCCCGGTTATTCAATATGGTAACCATAGAGTCCCAACGAAACTTACCTGAAACAAGAAATAGAATATATTAGTATACAAAAATAATTCTTATATTTTACCTTTATTATAAAAGAGATAATGTAATTTTACATAAATATCCATTTTAGCTATACGTTATAATAAATAAATTTTGCGGTAAAATATATTGGACGATTTAATTATTAATTTGACTTGTGAATTCAATTCACAAAGAAAAGTGATATTGAAGTAAAATTTATATACGATGATGTCAAAGTGTACATTTGTTATTAAAGCATTATTTCTGCCTCGGAATACCTAAATCTGTTATTAAATTATTTTATGTTATATTTTATATAGTTTATTATATAGAACTTTGCAATTAAACATTATAAGGGTATAAATAAATTGTATTATCTTTATTTTCGACTTATTTTAAATTATCTTATCACGATTATATTTTCATCCTCAATTATTTAAATGTAATATATAAAATATTACCAAGCATGAAAAATAATAAAAAAAAATTATTCATTAAACATATATCGTAACAAAAAGAAAAGCAAACGAGACTAATGGAAGATGGTTGGCTTAACACATTCTATATATATTTTTTAGACACGCTACACGCACGTTATACGTATCGTGTAGGCATGCACTCGCGGAGCTGCCGTGAGATAAAAGCGTCATAAATGTTCGGGTTCGATCGCGCGGCTGCTGATACTAAATGCGTGCCGTCCATGGATCAACGCAGGCATTACACGTATGCAAATTATCACGTATCGCCATTAGATTACTTAAGCGCAATTAGTGTCGCATGGGGCGCGTGCACGGTATCCTAATTGCTGCGATCGCCGAGCCACTTTCAACGCGATACAAGCGCTCGAAAAAGATTATCCTCGATCCATGGTTTTCGATAAGCCACTGTTTAACTGGCGATTCCTTCAGTAATATACCATTAGCGTGATATGGAAACATCCAATGTCAATTAACGGCTAAATAAAAGATAAATAATTGAAAAGATCAATACTGTCAGATAAATAAAAAGAAACGTTTCTATATTTCCTTAATCACAATAAAAATTGATGAATAAAATTGATCAATCCTAAAATGCATAGTTAGAAAATGCATAATTGGAAAATTTGTATTAAATTTAAAACATATTTCATTTGTTCCAAGAACGGTCTACTCAAATCTTTTTATTAACTTAGCACAAGATGAATATGTTAAGAAATAACATAAATATTATGTAAAATAATAACACAAAAATGTAACACTGATAGAATTTGTAAGCAAATTGTGGAACATATTTCTACAGAAAAATTAGCATTTATAATATATATATTAAATTAGCACATTTAAATAAAATTAACATTTATAAAATATGTTAAATTATATTTTATTTATTAATATTAAAATTTAAAATACATTTGCTTATATTAATTGTTTACTTACTCATAAATTATGTCAAATTAACACTCGAATACATTAAAAATTTAACACAAAAAATATTACCGATTTTATCACAAGCACAAATCACTTGTTTCTATGTGTTTGTATAGTACATTAATTTAACAAAAATCATAATCCGTTTATCATTAACATTACTCTCTATTTTTTCCTTTTGCGCTACCTCAGCTTAATGGAACTCGCGGCAACTGGCCGATTCGTCCTACATCATCGTCATCTGAGTAGATTCATTCCTCTCGTCGGAAAGTTTAAGGGATGCTAAGGATGCAGAACGAAGCTGACGTGAAAAGAGACGCGGATATCGACGTTGATCGCCCTGGATCGGCTGAAGCGGTGGATAGAGGAGGCATGAGAAATTTCAGTTTTATAGTGGTCTGAAAAATTGTCGTCCGTATTTGGCTAGCATGAAAAATCACCCGGAAAACCTGGAAGATCTCCATTCGATCGACATCTATCACTAGTACATCAAACGGCCTTCTCTAGTTATACAATAGAAATTAAAAAATTACGGTGTTAAATTTAAATTTTTTGATATTTAAACATATATGAAATATTATATCGCGATAAAAAAGCTCCATAATAAATTAAGTATTGAATATTTCTGTTATGTATTTTATTACTACAAAAATATAAATTATATTCAAATAAAATTATGTTTCATTGATTAAAATTAAATTGCGTAAAAATTTAATGTTTCTTTTTACTTTAATCCAATAAAATAAATAAATTAATATGAATCTGTTGAACACATGAGTGTATTCATTGAGTTTAATTGAAATAAATGATTCAGAATTCTTTTATTCGTAATCAACTCATGTTTGATAAAATAAGTAATTAAAAGTTGTTTAAACGTATATGTTAGAAAGAGAAAAAATTAATTAATAGATTATTTTACTTTGAAAGTACAAATTCTCCTCGTTCTTCTCTACCACCCTTGCAGATCAAATATTTCAACGACCCGTTACGTACCGATCGATAATCGGTAAACTTTTGAATAATTATAACGTGAGGATGATATATCAACGACAATCTGATTATATATTATAGGCCGGATCAGGCAGCCAGAAAATTGGAACAGGCTCCATCAGAGATACGGAGATCAACTTTACTTTCCTCCCTAATAATTTGTCTCGTTTCTCCCTGAGTTTTTGTTGGACAACAAGAGAAATTCTTGAAATATTATTACCATAATTAAAAATTTACAGTTAATAAGATTTTAAAAATTTATAC
Source organism: Mycetomoellerius zeteki (assembly GCF_001594055.1). NCBI lineage: Eukaryota > Metazoa > Arthropoda > Insecta > Hymenoptera > Formicidae > Mycetomoellerius > Mycetomoellerius zeteki. The sequence goes on along the minus strand of NW_017257470.1, from coordinate 1,269,670 downwards.
GTTCAAATATTATTTAAACAGCTAATAATATTTTTAGAAACGTATATATTTTATAAATTATATTTATAAAAATATATATAATGTGTGTAATTACATAATTTTAAGAAAATGATATTAGATCATTTTTCTCTTTCCGAGAAATGCATAAAATAAATCTCTCTTCATACAATATAATATTTGCGCAATATAATAATACAATAAATATATTAAACTCATTATGATACATTTATTATTAAATATAATAAATATTTCATAAGTAGATTACATTTTTTTGTTTAACGCAAATATAAACCTTATTTTTTTATTTTGTGCATATTATCTTTTTGAAATCACTGATACTGTTATCCAATGAAAATTTATAGTCTACAAATAATATATATATATATATATGCAACTTATATTTAATATATACTATACGATATTTTATTAGACTAACATATTAGGGTTTTGTATAATGCTATTTCAACAAGAAATGTTGAATGATAAAGCAAATTTTTTTAAACAGTAACGAGAACGAAGTCGCGATAAAGAGCCTCTCGAAAGTTTACGCCATTTTTCCGGGAAATTTTCGATCCTCCCTTCCGTCGATGGCATCTCGACACCGACGATTTATAGCGGCGCGGACGAAAGTTTGTGCATAAATTTCATGCCGATTCGAAGCTCCGGCACGTTTCCCTCTTTTTGAGTTCTAGGCTTTCCGTGACCCATCATAATTATAAGGAATGACTAATGTTATCCCTTGTCAGTCGATTATAATTTCTCTAAAAACGCATCCATGTTTTCTGTGACCTATTAACCCTCTTAAAATTACAACAAAGTAATTCTTCATTTACATCTTGTCTAGATCGTTAAACAATTTATCAAAATTGTGTAAAATTGATTTAATGACTGATTTATATTCATTTCGACTCTTTCATATATTTTATTTATATATAAATGTTATTTTGCTTTTTTCTGTTGTCTCTTCTTACATTACAATTTTACTATAAAACCGTATAATTAAAATATATTGTAAAAATACTTGTAATTATATACATACCTATATACATATAAAATGTTTCTAAAGTATATAAATCGCGAAATTATATCTCTTTTATTATCTTTTATTAATTATATCAAGCGCTTTTAATCACAACATACAAATAATCCAAAGAAACTTTCAGAGATAGGTAAACAATTAATTTGTTCCAAAACATCTAATTATTCATTGAATAAATTATGAGCTATCTAAAACTGGATCAATATATGGCCAGCGTGGTAGATAACTATTAATATCCACTTCACTGACAATTAACATTCACCGGATAGATGTAAATATGGTTTCAATATATCTGTCTATGTATATTAATAGAGATAAATCTGATAAATAGTATTGTACATTATATATTATACCATCCTACGCGCAATTTAACGACTACGTAATCAGGAACAAGATAAGAAAAAATAAAATAAGAAGTAACGCTCGCACAATTTTTCACACTTACCGGTTTCTCATCTTTATTGTGCTACAACCACAAGATTATGTGAAGCAATATGCATGAAAATAACCTGGCTAATAAATACTTAAGTTAATTTTGCGATGAATAATGTATTTTTAAAGATGATCAAAAATCTTTTAGGCAGTAGATTTCCGCGCTAATATGGATAATGATAATATTAAATAATGAGAACTGTTCATAGTTCATGAAATTTCTCATCGATAAGGGAGAGGGCAAAGCTATCGACTTGCATTATTTTTTGCGTGATCGTCGCGCTCTTCGGCGTCGGCGACATTGACGGATCGTCGGCGACATCAATAATAAAATAAAAGCGAGTGGCGAAAAAAATGGAGACCCGCTGGAAATTGATGCATGGAGTCGAGCGGTCCGTTGAATCGTGGACGGTGTGATTCCGTCATCGAAAAGGTATAATTCCGAGTGAACCGCACTTCTGGCTAGTAGCGAGAAAAGCTTTCACTTGTTACAAAATCAATTTCTCGCCCGAAATACCTGTCATCGCCATTTGGCCGTTGCTTTTTATCATTGCAAAATTAAACGTTGCAAACCGGAATATAGTCGAATTATAAAGTCAGCAGCTCGAAAATTTTATACATCACAGAATCGATTACCATGCTAAAAAGAATTTAAAATTTCATGAAGAATAGAAAAGAAAATAAATGTAATTCTTACGAATTCTCGATAATTTTGAACTAGATTATTCTAGCTAATAAATAAAGAAGCATCAAATACAATCAAGGTTAAATCTTGGCCTAATAATATTTCCATGTAAATTTTGAATACATCTTTTAATTAAGGTTTTTAATGTCCGAATCCGAATCGAATCAAATCATTGAAGCATAACTTGTAATTCATAATTATTGTTAGATTGGATTTTTACATTTAACTAATAAAAAAATTTCTATATAAGAAAAATATTCATTATATGATCTAAAGTCATTTTAAATATGCATGTATTTAAATATTTAACATAAAACATGTTGTACTTACAATTTGACAATAAAACATAGGACATATGTCAAAAATTATAAATAAAACTACAGTTACAAATTAATTTAAAAGTAAATCAATTTAAAAGAAGTTACTGAAAATGTTCGCATAACAAAGTAACATTTAAAAAAAATTTTAGATTTTTTTTTAGATTAAGTATGATGGAAATAGTTGAATAAAATTATATTTATATATATATATATTTATGTATATAAATTTGTAATTATAAACCTATTTTCGGTAAAAGTTAATCTCTTAGTGTTTAAATATTTCAGAGTAGATTTATATATACTCTATTTTTCTTAATTGATACAAATTTGTTTTACATTTCCAACCAATACTATTGCGTGATTGTTCTTCATGTTCTTTGTGTTATAGTATTCCAACGTAATACCGGTCTCGACGCAAATTATTATAATATTAAATAGCTTAAGGGTTATTATATGACTAAAAGATTGCTTAAAATTCATTAATTCATTTAATAATAAATAAAATCGCATATCTATTAAAGAGAATACTTTAATATATTATTGACATATCCGACATGCATATATCCATGCGGATATCTCGTTCCTCACTCACCTAATTGATTTGCCTAGTTGAATGAGCTTTCAACAAACGACAGATGTGAGCTTTGAACATGTAAATGCAGCATCTCATTCATTTATAAATTGCAACGTCGTTTTATCGTAACGACGATCCGCTATTTTTGACGAAAATATTTTTAGAACAAAATGCTTGCGTACTTTTAAATAAAACTGTATCGATAAATTGCAAATTGATAGCACACAAAAAATAAATATATAAAATAGTAATTTAAAAAACATAACTATTATTTTTATTCTTTGAATATTCCTTGATAATTCTTTAAAAAATTAATGAATTCGACATCTGTTTTATACTTGTTGTATTTTGATATTTTAATTTAAATAAAAATTACTCAAGATTAAAAAGCTTTAATAAAAACAAAAGTTTTTAAATTTTAGAAACTTTATGAAAATTTAGTTTAAGTATACATAAGAAAAACTGGCAACAAAATTTAATTTAATAACGATGTAATTTTTATATGCAATTAATTAATTAGTGATTAGAAATAAATTAAAATCGCTATAGAGCAAGTTATATATACATCGTATTAACTTTCTTTGTTTGCCTTTTATAAACAAAAGTTAAGGTCAAATTTCACAATCTGAGATTTTTCATATCAGCGTCAATACGATAAACGAACTATTCCAGAAATATACTGTTTAGCATTAATACAAATTCAGTTGATTTTTTTCTACGATCGAATTGTATTAAAATGCAAAGTGTGTTCAGATTTTAAAATGCAGATTGCACTCTTTAAATTTAAGGTTCTTCGACGAAGTTTTCCACTTTCTGTTAAAAACAATAAAAATAGTTATTGAAATAAAAGGCTACCAAAACGTCAATAAAAATGTAAAAAATAAATTTTTAATAAGTGAATAAATTAAATATAATTGAATAATATTCAACTGTTGCATATCAATACAGTCATCTTCAATACATCTTCAATGTTCACAATTTTCACAATTAACATGTTTCGTTTTGTGTACCTTAATTGAAGCAAAGCGGCAAAATAGTTAAAAAAATAATAAATATTACTACAGGCTCCGCAAAATGACAGTTAATGTAATATTCCAACATAATGAAATATATGGTAAAATATAATTAAGATCATATTAAGGCGTTAAAATTTTTTTGAAAAACAGTTGAATCTATATGTATAATAATATTTTATTTCATTGTGCCAATTTTTGTAATAATATTCAATAACAGGAGGTATAGAGAGAGAAAAAAGCTAATATATCGGCATCTGCCAAGCAGATTTGCATGATGTTAATTACGACGTAGTAATTAGGAAAACTTCAACATCTCTCTTCCTCACACCGACGCAGTTTCAATGATCCGCTTAAAATTTTAGGAGGATTTATTAGTTTCGGTAGTAATTTCATTATGGAGAGCTTTCGAGTTTCACCGACATTGGTGGCTGCATATCACTTTCACATTAAACACGTAATTAACCATAATTAGCTAGTGAATAAAAATGAACTCCTACTCTCGTCAGTAGCTCATAAATTGAATTAGATATTCTATTTAGAATCGATATGAACATTTAAAATATGAATCAAATTATTTACATTATAATCTTAATAAATTAATAATTAGAAAGCCGCAATATTTATTATAACTTTATATATATAATTTTTATGTAATTTTAACTCTGCAGTCCATCTGTAATCTGGGTCTCTTTTAGCACACATACAAAACTTCACTCTCAAATTTCTCCAAAATAAAAAAGGGCGGAGTCCTCTTCTAAAATATTTTGTAATATCTATTTAATAATGTAATCGAAAAATACTGAAAAGCATCTCTGAATTTTTAAAAATTTTGTGAAAGCTAAAAAATAGTAAAAAGATTTGAACCGAATCAAGACCCAGATTGCTACTTTTCTTGTTCTTGATAACCGAATAAAAAATGATCTATTTCAATAAATTAGATATCGTTCCTTTATTTCAAAGTGGCCAACTCAAAAAATAAACGATACGATACGAATTTAGATCGACGAGAATAAATTTAATTAAATGTAGTTTTTAAGAAAAGGGGAAAAACTATTTTTTAATTTAATAGAAAATTACTAACTAATCAAATTATATTGGCAAAAAATGTACTCTTACAATTAAAAACATCATTAAATATTATTGTCATCATTTTCATTTTAAACCATTCTTTCTTGTATTGCGACAATTTTGATATCCTACAAAGTTATAACAAATTTAAAATTCAGTAAACATGACATAACTCGAAATATCACCAACAGTTGATAGTTACGTTGATCAGTTAAAATGTTTAAATTTAAAATAATGTCTGCAATTTTTTCTTCAAGCTTCGATCACCCAAACCGTTAAATCTGAAATGTTTTCTGTAGAAAACTTTCCTTCTTATATTTACAAAACTGACAACTCGAATGTGTCACTCTTGTAGAATTTATTATGATCTCTTTGAAAACTTTAAGAACGACACAAATGCTATTTGGCGGACAGGCTGTGAAATTAAGTTACTTTACTTTTGATAGAATAATCTTTACCTGACTCATTTATGGTAATAAAATCGTATTTTTTTAATTGTGTTACTTTTGAAGTAAAAAAACGATATCATGTGTTTATCATATTCCATAATTAAGTCTATAAATTCGTGTAAGCAAATCGCATAATTTACTACTATTTCCATTGATAGATAATTGAATTTTCTCAATCTCCGTAAAAAAGAAATACAGATCCCGTATCAATTTTCTTTTAAGTACATAACTGCTCAACATAAGCTTTAAAAAAGAGACTTTCTCTTTAAGTGGTCAATCGTCTTTCTTTCTGTTATGTGTAACATAAATCGACATCAATTGAATTTAAAAGAGTACATTTCTAGCTGCCAGAGAATTCTCAAGATATCATTCCAGGAACGTAAAATGTTTATGGAGCTAATGAACGCGAGAAATGATATTCACCATTTAACAAACGCCAATCTGTGACGTCTCGTCCGCTAATTAGAGTGGATTTTCAGACTCGAACGAAATACACGTCGTAAATATCTAATGGGCACGGCATTATCTTCTAACTGCGCGTATTTAGCGTTGCGATTATAAAGCCGCCTGCAACGGGTGTCGTGACGTTTACTGAGGCGACTTGTGTTTCCGTCTCACGTACAAAGCGGTTTATTTCGTGCTAGCGTTCTTCGTCGTGGGCTTAATTAAGGTCATCCGACGCTCATACACTCGCGAAGAAGAGGCAGCTTTGACGAACGCACGCGCATTCGCGCCCGTAACAAGCTATCCATGATTAACGGTCGAACGAGACAAGACATGACGGAAGATAAAAGATACCATCGAAGATAATATATTCGAGCGAATATACGTTTCTAATCTCCTTCCGAAGATGTCAAATTGTATTAACCGAAATTCAGCATTTACAGTTACTCGCTTAATTTACTTAATTTATTCTACCTCAATTAAAAATTTTTTGACATTCTTTCGATTTTAGTATAAAATCTACTGCACCATCCACCTTTTAATTTTGCATCCACTTTAATCCCCCCTGTGTAAAAAGATTTTTTATTCCGTTCAGTCAATTCGAAGATTTTTATACGACTGTAATGTAATAATTTAGTCACTCGAGCATTCCCTTAACGACGATCATAATAATTATATTGCTCTTTATTGTGTTTTACTTCTTCGATTAAATTGCGACTATGTGGTTTTCCTCGGGTGCACTCATTTGAAAATCGGTTCCAGCCAGACAACTGAGTTGGGCTTGGAATTGAAGGACGTTTTTTTCCCTTTTGTTTATAAAAGTTGGAAAAAACTTTTACTCACCTATGGATCATGACACAAGAAAAAAATAACTTGATGCGGATGTGATAAGTTTTTGTTATAATTTTTAAATTTGAAATTTATCTGTTGAAGGCTCAAACTAGAACCGAAACGTTCGATCGTTATTATACAATATTTTTATATTTGCAACCTTAACTATTGTGAAAGATTAAAATTTATCTACGAAGACAAGTAAGCATTAACTGTAATTCACGCTTACGACACTTGAGAATCATTTTCTCCTTCTTGTTTATTAAATGTTAAACAAAAACAAATGATGCTCACGAGCATATGAGCATCATTCGTCGGACCGCGACCATTGTCTTCTGCTTCGACTCCTATCGCTCTCTTTGTTTTAATACGTTTCAAAATAGAGATATGCGAAGATTGTCGATATTTCGTATCGAATTATATGAATCAAAATACAATATATAACCACTACGGCGATATATTGATTCGAAATTATTGAATACGAAATATCGAAAGTCTGTGCTGTTCCACACACCCCTAGTTGTTGCTTCTCTCTCTCGTTCTTCTATTTCTTCTTCAGCTGTATGTTTCAAAATTCAGTACCAGTGACTGAAAACCTATAATGCTAGTAAAATAAACTATAGCCTTTCAGTGCTGACTGGTGATGGGCTGATAGTGAATTTTGGAGACACAGCCTTTGTATATTTTATCGAATCAATTGATATCTAGGTCCTAGATCCGATACACTACGATACGAAAACTCATGGAAACTCAAAGTTTCGATGCAAATATCGAATATTAAAAGGATAATGAGCAGATATTTTAAAATGCTGAATTGTATCGCAACAACTATTTCAAAATTCCTTTCTCGCATCTTTTATCTTCCTATCGCCAATGTTTTATGTCAGAATTCAAATTTAAGCAGCTATGTACATCATATCTAAATTAACAGCGATGTACATCATATCTAAATTAGAGAATTAACATATTTAATATATGTATCTCAATATGTCCGTATTATACTGTAATATTGTATTTATCACATTATATATATTTCAATGTTAATCACGCATGACAAGATACCGCTTGTACATTTATCAAAGAACTTATTTGGTTACTCCAACAGCATGGCAGAACTTCGAAGAGCAGTTGCAATGATTAAAGGGATAAACTGAGGGAGAGGACATTCTCGCTACACTTGCGACGAGCATGATAAGCTATGCAAATTATATAGAAACTACAACATGTGATACATGAGCAGACTGAGTCATCGTATTGCGTATTTACAAAACTAGTATTTTAATTAAAATTATATTAGATAAATTTGTTGTAGAACAGAAAATATAAAACAATAAAAAAATGGAGGATCATTGAATTAAAAAATAGTTTTTTCCTTTTATGAAGTACTTAACTTTTTTAGTTGGTCACTTTTGAAGTAAGTGAATTACCTGTTAAATACTGACACCCTCTACATTTACATAAATATTTCATATTAATCGTTTATATGCATATTTAATGTTTTAAATAATTTATTTCTCCGTTCATTTATTTATATAAGTATAAATACTTCTATCGTGTTATTAAGCAATTAGTATGCAAAGGATATAAACATTATCAATCGTACGTACATTGTACGTAATAATTACTATAAAAATTTATATTGTTTAAATTAATCTAAGTAACAAGTTTGTTCTCTTATTTTTATTGTCTTTTCAAAAGACATTCGTTCGATTTCGCTTTATACCTCTTCTTGAAAACGACGAAGCTTCGTCCGAATTGAAACGGGGATTAAATGCTTGCGAATGGTGGAAGGGAAAGTAACTCTTCGGAAAACTTTCCGGGTACGAGGATAAAGAGTATAAAGGACTATAAGAAGAAGTATTTCTAGATGGAAGTAGCAATCTATCCACAAAAGAGGACCGCACGCTCGATCAGACGAGGTCTCTCGACTCTATTGTCGCAGATGCTGAATCCGTTTACGGCGATTTAATTGAGCCAAACTAATCAGCTATTCAAAAGCATGACTACGAAAGACACGGACGCCCGACGTAAAAAAAAAAGTAAGTTCACCGAACTCGTAAATTGATCTTTTGCTTCTTCTGCGTAGGGCTAATTATTTTTAATACTATCGCACAGATTTTTAAATATACTTCTGCAAGAGTACATCTGAAGATACATCACTAAGAAGATTAAAAACATATTTAAAATTAATCAAAGGAGATCATTAAAAACATTTTAATGAGACAACTTTTGTATAAACAAATCTAAAGCTCTTCTATATAAGAAAACGTTTTTTAATAAAAATAATGTCATTAATAATTTCATTAATAACGTGATTAGGATTAATGTAATCATATTTCATTTATAAATTATTCAAATAAATTAAGCTAGCATTTATTATAAAGTGCATTTTTAGTTGGTTAATATGAGGGAATTAGTATTTAATGTTTTATGAGTCCTATATCGTATTTATCATATCAGTATATGAAATACCATAGCAATGCGTTAAATTAATAATTGATAACATTTACGATAAATTAATAATAATTTCAATTACGCACCAATGTTAAAAATAAAGCGATAACATTCATATTTTATAAATTTACAGATTCATAGAGAGATATAATTTCTTATCGAATGCATTTTTATTAAATACTGTCAATTACTTTAGTTTCACACGCAAATAAATGCAGTTTCTCTTTATTACTTAATTATCTTCCCATATCTTCACGAATAATCGTGTGTGCAAATTGATCGGTTTAATGGCGCATAAAAGTAGTTAGTAACTGCGATGCAGTTACCAACGAATTCAGATTATATATATAGATTACAATGAAATCCACTTCTTCACTTAAATCTATAATGTCAAATTTAACCTAATGTAAGTCACCACTGCTCCTACTAAATATATCGTTACTTTGCTAATACGATAATTAAATTTGGCACTATATCATGTCAATTTGATACTATATAGTGTCAAATATAACCATTATTTTAACATAAAATAACAATATGATTGAATAGGAGCAGTGGCGACTCACACTAAATTAAGTTTGACACTATAAATTTAACAGTGTTAAATTAATACATATTTTGAATTACAATTGATATCCTATACTTGTATGTTTCATTTTCATTTTCTATAAATAAATTCTTAATAACAAAAATTTTAATCCATAACGAAGTTGGATCTTCAGTGCTTATATAATTTAGTGTGAATTTGTATATTAGATACGTATCAAATCCTCTTAAACTGCGCGTCGAATTGATTTTTCGATCTTGAAAATCTGTACTGACAAAACTATCGAATTATTTAAGCACTAAATGTCCAGCTTTGACCGTTATGAACTTTATTTCCTATTGGTTGTGTATTCACATGTACAGTCCAATAAGATTTTTACTGTTTAACAAAAATTTTAGTCATGCGTTAAGTATCTATAATGAAATACTTTAGAAGTATAACATAATTGTATAACATAATTTATTAATTCTAATATCGGGGATTTTTTAAACATATTAATTATTTTTGCGGTTAATATATTTGATTACTCTCTTTGAAAGAAGATACTTAAATATATTTTTTTAATCTTCTTAATGTTATGAGTGTTATGACTTAATTATATATGTATATAAAAATAACTATGTTATTTCAAACAAGAAGAGTAAAAGATTAATTTGCGAGTTTGTTGGGCGCATTTTTTTTTAGCACGACGAACGTCTTTTGAAGTCGTGCTTTTGAATAGCAGATTAATATGACTCAATTAAATCATTTTAAATGGATTCAGCATTTACGACGATAAGATAAAAAAATGAAGCATTGTTTTACTAACAAGCTAAAAATAACTGAATATTAATTAATATCGTTTCGACGGAAGTTTATTCATCCAGGGATTAATGACAGACAGAGCGAGCGATATTATGAACAAATCACGTTTATTCCCAAAGGTGGAACAGTCGCCTGACATCACTCTTTTATTTCTCCGCGGGGTCGCATAAAATTGCACGAGTTCAAGGCTCTTTCTTGGCGGACTCCATTTCGAAGTGTCGCAAATTGGTCGTACGAGGTCGACACACCTCGGCAACAGAGTTAAGTCGCTTTCTGGTTAGAGATGGGGTTGTTCCGGCGAACCTCCGTTAGGTTCGCCGGCGTGTAACTGCGCGTGTCGCTCTTAGTGACGACATTTTAACTAGAAAGACCATTCGAACAGTCACGAACAACTTCCATCGTGTTCCTCACGCGCGTAGTTACATCGCAACTTCAGACTCGGAGATTCCGCCTCGTTGTCTTCTTGCGAAATGCGACGACATACATATCTCTTCTCGCGATTCTCAATAACCTCTGTCGTGTGATGCTCGTGCGATAACTTTCAATCCATGAAAGCAAGCGATCGCATTGTTTGTTCTTCAAATAGTGCAAATAGTGCAAACAAAGGTTACTTGCAAATTGCAATTATCTTAAAGACTTTCATAAAGACATCAAAATCATCGCAATTCAAAAAGAGTGGTTTTTTTGAAGGTTGTGAAACGAAAATGACAAAGGTGGCAATTAATTAAGCCGTGTTAAGAATATATTCTTCGCATTGATATTATTAGTCATTAAATTTTTCCTGTCAAGTTGAAAAATAATTCTGTTCCTTTTCTGAAAATCTTAAATTTTGAGTTGTGTTACTTTTGAGAAGTTAAAGAAATATTCATTGTTATGGTTTTTACAATTAACGACAGCTTTCCAGTCTTACGTCTGAACAGTAAAACGTCAAGATCATCAATTTTAGATTCACAAGAAATAGTTAGAATGTAATATATATTATTAAGAGATAGAGAAAGATCCGTCGCTGGAGATCGCATTTCGACTTCAGCTTAACGAGTTTTTGCGAGATATATTGTTAGTGGTTTAGCTTCAACTTTCGGAGTGGTAACTAACCAAACACCACCTACATCCTCGGGTCGGCGTTTTGAGGCATTCCGATGTGATCGCAATTATTCCGGAAAATGGAATTGTCAAGAACAAATACAAGCGGTCTTGCATGCGCATGCCAACTCAGAAATTCCACTGACATGGCCCATTTTGGCTCATTTCCCAAAGGTTATTTGGTACGTTAGATGATTCCATTTAAACGTTCAACTCCTTCATTTTGACGATTATTAATAGACACTAACTCATGTAATATAGTTAAATTAAAATTTAAATATAATAATTTTCTACAGTTAGATTTTCTATTTGTAATTAACACACATTCTACATGTTATAATAATTTGACACTGATTTGCAATGATTATTTGATATTTTCAGTAATTATTTCAAATTCCCAAATAACCTTATAACAAAATCTTCAAATCGCACACCTTACGATGTCTTAACATCAAAATTGTGTACATTATTATATTATCTGTCTATCATTTATCTTTTCCCTCTGTTAATCCAATGTTGTTAATCCAATATTCCATAATCTTTTACTTTTGTAATACGCGCTATTTCTCTTGGATTCACTAAATCGCTTTCGATCTCGCGGCGGGACATTCTCGATCGCCTCCAAAGTCCTAGAGATCGAGCATCCTTGGCATGGAATTCCGCACATAAGACATTCCAACCATAGTCAGCACCATACCGCTCATTCCGCATAAACTACAACAGACGATCCGACTGTTCTTTCCATATGATCGTAACTAGATTAAGAGCTGAGCGATTAAGGATCTGAAAGGATGCAGTTTGCACTCTATTTCACGCGCTATTTGGTAGGTTCGCTTTTACGATATGCTTTGTCTTAAAGTAGGTAAATAAGTGAATTACCTACGTGCTCGGTGCACGAAGTCGCACTTTGAGTCAGAGTTAACGATGTTCTATTTCCGTTTAAACTAGCAGAAAATGCCGCAGTTGTGTACAAGTTGTGTGTAAGAGAGCATGCTGTTGATTTGATTGCGAAATCGATGAATCTGTTCGATAACAACTCGCTTATGATTTGAAGAACTACAATAAAGTTAAATTTATCTTAACAAATAGTTTCCTTCTCTCATATCATGAGAAATGTAAAATGTCAAATAAAATAGCTTAGTAAAGTTTGCATGTTATTTCATTCATTATGTCAAATGATTTTATATGACTTGTTATCTATGGTTACTCAATTTCCATTAAATTAACTTTAAATTAAAATATTCAACACTCTACGGTATTACTCGTACGATGACAGATCATGATAATAAATTGAATTTTAAAACTGATAATTCTGAAACCCTATAAATATTCGCGTATTCCTATCATACTGGAAATATTGACGTACAGCTGAAACTGCACCACTCCAAATGCAATGTTTATCGACGTTGGCTTAAAGCTTCAGATTGCGGTAGCATACAGATCAAATTTCTGTTTAAACTGTTGGTCATCCACGCCCCCGAGGGAACGCTTCCGCACGAGTATGCGGTATGCACTAACTACTTGCGAAACTGCAGCGAAATCGCTAGCCCGCGAACTTGATCCTCTCCTTAAGCGCTCGAATACGAATCGCGCGCGCTTTGTAAACTAACATTGAAGCAAATGGGACGGATCGAATTAACTTTAATTGTCAAAATTTAATGAAATACGAAAGACTATATATGTGATTAAATATATAATTAAAAATTCGGTGACACACATTGAGCTAAAATATTTGCCGCATATAAAACTTTTGTGTATAATTGTAAAATGCCTCATTTAATGTGAATACCACAAGCAAGTAAAATATTAAAACAATCGATAATGCGTTTAAAATATTTTGAACGTCTCAAATGAACGGCACATTTATAATGAATTTGAAAAGAGTTACTTCTAAGTTATAGAAACAGAGTATTTTTATTGTCAGTATTATCTTAAATGATCTCTTACTACTATACATAAAAATAGGGAAGTAATGGAGAAGAATACATTTTAAGTAATTCTCAAATTGTTAAAAAAATTGGAAAACTCAAAATATAGAACTTAATCCATTTAGCACGAATTTGAATATAGTTTCATTATTGATCTTACTTTCTTATTTCAACTTTATATTGTGTATATATTCTACGGTTCTTTAAATACAATTTCTCTCGCCTGACAAGCGTTTGTTAGCGTTGTCAATTGTTGAATCGCTTCTATTCCCAGCGAAGTATAAAAAATAAGCGCCTCGTCAATTTAACATTCGTTAACGAGAACTTGGAGAAGCTTGGTGAAATGGATTATCGTTAGAATATTTTGCATTTATAAACCATAATGTTGAACGAACAAAATGCTTGAGGGATAGGTTTCTCAATTACCATAATTAAAAAGATTCGCGCGCATAACGAGTGTTAATTCACGAAAATGTAAATCTCAGTTACACTCGTATGGTTTCACGTAAAATTTTTTACACATGTGTCGAGTGAATGTGGTCCTTCTTCTTTATTGCGTATTATGTTAATGCTTGTTTAGCTTGGTAGACAGTGAGTTTCTTGGTTCGCAAAGTTCCACTCGTCCTCAACAATTCCCCAATGGGGACCCAAGGACAATGAAGTGGCATATCTAGTTACGTTAGAAGTAGCAAATCCTCGCACATGTACATATACTCAAGAGATTAATCAGAATCTTCCACTATAACGCGCATGAGAAAATAATTGTGTCAAGTCGAACTCGGAATTAATTTTCCTCGAAAATATCATTTAATGTCTCTACTTCTCTAATCACTTTTCGTTTACTTGTTAGTATCATCTCACAATGTTAAAGCGTAAAATATTTATGACAAAAGAAATATTTAATTTTAATTAACGTCTTTTTAAATGTTTTTTTTTCTGTATATTTAATGGAGTTCCTATATCTTTTTACAAATAAAAGTAAGAAAATATTTCAACGTTAATATAAAATTAAAAAAACATTTTTTTTACTGTAGAGAATAATATGCACAAAAGAATATCTAAAATAAAGTTTCTAAAGTTCTAATTATGATTGAACGACTTTTACATAAGAGAAACTTTCTCTCTACATAAAAAAGAAACGACAGATTTATGAAGTTTTTATTAAGAAAAACTTCCTTTTAAAAATTAGCCATATTGAAGTCTTTAGACTTTGAATCGCGCGTTGTAATAAACTTTCAATTATTATCAGCTTCTAAATTAATCTTACTTTGATAAATCTAGTATCTGCACCATATTCATTTTATTTCAACTTACTATTCCACGAATATTCCATGAAAGCAAGCCAATTTGTAAAAGCGTGAGCAAATCCATAATTGAGCATTCCAGCGCCATGATTAACGCTCGGTGTCGTTTTGCCTTCTGTTTCATTCGAGAGCTTACGAGATCGATTGTCGGATTACGAGGGCCACTAAACCCTCTCGTAATCGCGGCACACTCGCTTCAATCTTCACGATACGGATCTGTAATCTCGTGATTAGCTCCGCGTCGACTTATATACGCGCTGAATTTATGCGAGAAAGTGCCAAAAGATTGGGAAGAAAGTGCTGTGATTCGAATCGTCCTGGAACTGAATTTAGATGCCCTTAATAACTGCAGAGGCCGTATTTTTACACGGTACCTAATATCGAAGACCGTCACTGCTCAAATATAATAATAATAACAATTTTATAATATATGTATATCAATAATAATAACAATGATATCATAAATTATGTCTAAACATAAGAAAACCTTTAAGAAGCTAGTGATAACGTAACCAAACAGCATAAGACGTTCTTAAGATCATCCTGAATATGTCTCAGAATGTTCTGAGACATTTTGAGAACATTCATATATCCACGGGACGTTCTCAGGATGCCACCTTTAGGAATTTAATTGGAACAAACTTGAAGAAATATTGCATTATTTATAAAAAAATAAAAATATCGTTTTACATATTTAAATCGACTAAAAGGTAGAAATTTATGAATAAAAATTGATAACAGCATCCCTCGTAAAAATATTTATAAAATTTTTATAAGCAACGAAAATCTTGTAAATTTTTTATCTATAACTCTAAAATCTCTGACTTCATATGCAATAATAACAAATCATATCTGCTGTAAATATACATACGTAGATATCGAATAATCATCTCGCTAAATCACTTATTATGGATCAAATTTGACAACGACGTAGACAGACGTGTTTGTCACGTGTTAACCGATAAATGAGCTGAAAAAGGGAAACTGCGGTGATTTCGGTGGAGCTGGTCTCGGTTTTACGAGGCGATTGTGAGACAGACGAATAGGCACCTACGTGCCTAATGGGAGGTCACATCGCGGCATAGGTCAACGAGCCTGTGTGCAAACGTCTCGTTCTCCACTGTTGGTGCGGACTTCACTCCGGAATTTCAAACGTATCCGGATTGTATACCGTCCTATCGTTCCAATATCCCTCATGGGGATTTGTCAAAGTGTAGTGATGCCATTCAGAGACCAACAAGTCCACTAATACTAAACAACTCCCATTGAATTTCGAGTAATGTAGACGGTGCCGGTTCTTATGAGGCGAACAGCCGGTGCCGTGACGTCAGACTGCAAGAAAAGATCTTATTATATCCTTTAGCCTAATAATTCGTCAACTATTCGGCACTGGTGAATAATAATTGTGAAAAATAATATACGAATTTTGAATTTATTATTAACATATTAATGAATAATGGATACCCTTTGGATTTAATTTTCAAAAATATTAGAAAAAGAGTGTGATATCAAAGTCCAAACTTTGCAATAGACAGAATAACAAAATTAAATACTTTACCATACCTTATGTTCCATCTATCTCTGACAATTTTCATAGATTTTTTAAGATTTTTAATCGGTTCATAAGATTGACATTTACTGGGATCAATAAATTGAATTCTTTCATCAAGGGGCAAAAGGATAGGTTATCAACTATGTATGACACGTTCTAACGTCGTATACAAAATCATTGTCAAAATTGCGATGCCTCCTATGTGGGACAGACAAAAAGATTGTTAAAATCAAGAATAAATGAATATCGAAACCACATCAATCGAAATACTATATCGCAGAACGTTATTACAGAACATAGAATTGAGCACAACCCTGAATTTGATTAGGACAATGTTCGGGTTTTGGACGAGGAAAGGAGTTATAATAAGAGATTAATCTCTGAGGCGATTTTTATCAATAAACAAAGAAAGGAATTAAACTTGCAAAATGACACAGATTTACTGAGTCCATATTATGACCTAGTCGCTAAAGATTGACGTAAATCTGTTTAATTTCTGTTGATAATATGTATACTTTTATGTATGTTTATTTTTTGACTTTTCATGTTTACATTTAATTTTTATCGGCGGACAAGCTCTCTATTTCTCTTATAATATTTTCATTGTACTTGACTTTCTCATTACAACGATATCACTCTCTGTATTCACATCTTTGTAACAGATCATCGTTAAGCTTTTCGCTACGTAAGTTTTTAGTAATTTTGACTAATATAGTTTTATTGTAATTAACTAAATTTCTTTTGAATTAATTATTTTAGTGGAATTTTTTGAACATGGACTGTTTGTACATTCTGTAAAATATAACAGACGACTTTTTGGAGATTCAAACAGCGACAATAGTTTAATGATGTTTTGACGATCGAGCGTTTTTTACTTAATTTAACATCATGAAATTATCTTTAAACACATATTTTCTATACTGAAGAGGACCCAATACCAGGATTGAAACATCTGTATCACATTTTTTAATATACATTTTGGATTACACACGAACAACTGATGTCGGCTCACATTTGGCATTTCCTTTATCCATCACGTATCTAATCGTTTAATAATATACGATTTTCTTTTATCTACTATCTATGCACTATTCAGCTGAAATATTCTGATTTTATTGTATTATACTGCAAAAGAAATTTTTATCTTTCCATGTTCGGAAATTAATTCGAATTATATGATTGCATATGTAACAACTGAATTCTGCCCTTTTCGAGATAAATCATACGTGGCATTCAATCGAGTGCTTACAAACAAGAAACTTTTAATGAATAACATACGATGGCGAGGGAAGGGTGACGGGGACCGATAGATTAATCGAACACGCGACAAACGCGACAAACGATCGCCGAGCGGCGCAATGGGGCGTTCGGAATTCATGAATTCGTTAACGAGCATAGAACTCTCTCTCTCTCTCCCCCCTCTCTCTTTCTCTCTATCTCTTTTTCTCTTTAAAGGACGCTTATCGCGGATGCGGGCCTGCGCGAGAAAATTAAAAAACCGATCGCCCCGCGGTGCGCAGCAATTTTTCAAGCGTTACTGTCGCCGCTGTCATCGTTGTTGTTATTGGCCTCGTTGCCGATCGCGTCGTACGACGGCCCTTTTCGCGAGAATCACGCGAACCAGGTATCAATCAGACGTACCTGCCCCCGACCCGATATCACGACAACCCCAGTTTTGACGAATATGAATATATTTACGTACCCGGCGAAACGCGTGACACGATAGTCGTTTTGGAATATTAGTGCGACATGATTTCAGAAAGATTTCTGACGATCATTTCTTTCTGACAAAAGATATTTCTTGCTCCCGATACACTACAATATTGATTAAATAACGTTCGTGCGAAACTTTGCTTTTTACGAGACTTAACTTTTAGGACCGTCCCTTAGGCAGCCGGGATCGAAGTACCCTAATATTAAAATGGAACTCAATTCCCCCGAGGAGAAATATTCTCCATCTTTCGATACTCGCGATATCGATAAAACGACTTTTCTTTCTATTCGGATCTTTATCATTCGCGAGATATGACTTCAGATGCCGAGTATTTTATTCGATTAAATATGCAAATTATGTCGTTACGCGAAAGTTACATTTAATATATTACTTGCATTTTATATGTTTTTTATATATGCTGATTATATGTTAAATATATATGTTTCTCTAATTTTTAGACATTAACTGTGCATAATGTTTTAATAAAAAGATGAGTTATTCGGAATTTTTCAATTTTAAATCTCTATTTTTTCTTAGCACCTTATATAATAAAAATAATCGCACTAACATTATATTATACTCGCGTGTGATTCTACTTACGCGATTGTGATCTCGTGAAAAATCGACACGTCCTCGCGAGAGGGAAGCTATGGTCACGTGCTTTCTAGTGCGCCGAGCTAATTTTCTAATTTCCAGTTCTAGTGTCCTAATTTGCCGGCTAATATCCCATTAGGCTGTGCCTCGTCGCCCGCCCCTAATTCTGTCGTTAATATCTAATTAGCCATCGGGCTTGCAGTCGATCCAGCTAGAGCGCCAGCAGAGCGGTGCACTTCCTCCAAGATTCGCATGCTTGCGCGCGTGCTTGCACGAACATACCCATTAGTCACTCGAAATTTATTAACCGCATCCCAATGCTCTCGAGGTTCCGTAGAAACTTCGAGGACGAATGGAAAAATCGCATCACGTGAAAATAATTTTGTTAAAGCGTCTTCTCTTACATATATTAACGAAACATTTAATTCCGAGTAACTATAAAAGTAAAAGATTGTAAATTCTCTTCAAATTTTCTTCTCAAGTATATTAAGGTTTTTAATTTATTAAACAGATTTATGTGCAGGCAACAATTTTTTGACTAAAATCCTTTAACACTATTTATCAATAAAATAGAAATCTAAAACGAACGACGAAGACAGTTTTATGATAAATTACATAATACACATATTATAGAGTAGCTTCATGATCGCTTGAGCAGAAAAGAGAAAGATGGTAAGGCTCGGGAGTAAAATGGGTATAATGGTCTGAAAGCTATAGCCAAAACAATTAAATGGAATACCTTGATCGTTTATTTACCGCAAATAATTGGCGAAAGGGATCGTTCTAGGGAATGAGTCTTGTTACTCGTAAAGGCACGAAATTGGGTATGCCGATTATAACTGCTTCATTGGATACCACTACAATCATGTATTTCCTCAATATTTGCTCATATTAAACTACATAATATTTATTTTATCTCTTACTTTTTTATCCGTAAGTAAAAAACCTATTATTATAAAACAACGTATATGGAAGAAAAATAGATAGAGTCTCAGAGTGTGATATATAAATAAAAGATAAATTTATATTTATGAATATTTAAATACAAGAGGCTCTCAAAATACACAATCTTGCATAAAACTTCAAGAAAATTTTACGTTATAGAAATGTAATAAAAATCTAACAATCTAAATTAATACATTATGCAATAAAAATATGATATACTAAGAATTTCTATTTTAATGATATGCATTTCTACCAGAAATTTATTACCTTTGAAAATAGTATAAACAAACGCTTTGTAATTAGACAATTCATCGTTACTCGGAAATCAAGATAAATTTGTCGCGATCACTCTCACGGTGCTTCTTTAATTAACAGTCACAATGAAAAAGTTAAAAAAGTACAATACAGATCGCAGAGTCATATGTGCCTGACAAAGTGCGGCCGCCATCCCCAGACGTATAAATTCACGACTCTTTATTTTAGTGGTACGCGTCCGTCCGCAAAAAGGGGATAAAGAGTCGACGAAAAAAAAGAGATAAAACGGAAGTCGCATATCCGTCCGTTGGCCGGAAAGTGTAGCTTGATTAACGAGCGCGTTATTGGAATTAGTTATCCATAACGAGTCGGTGCAGATACTTTTTTTTTTGCCACCGTTGGTGCAGTCACCACTTTCGAAATATGGCAAAAATGAAAATGGAGTAGTTCAGTAGATAAGAACTTCGTCTGTCGTTAATGCAAGTGTTTAAATACCTCACAAAACTTAATAAAAAATCATGTTTTCTTGCAAAGAAAGAGACGCGTCTATTTGTCACTGTGAAAAATTTTAAATTCTATTAAAGAGAGAATATTTAAAGAAAAATAAATGGAGCGTGAACAAAAAACTTCATTTTTTATTACAAAAAAATTGTTTTTCAAAATTTTCTGCGCAGAGTCCAATTTAAAAAATTGTATACGCTATTAAAATCTTATAAAATATGAAAACGTAAAGATGTTCGTATAACCAGTTTAAATTTAATTTTAATAATTCAATTAATGATTCCATAGTTATTATAAATTGTCAAATTTTAAATAATAAACAAATTGAACTCCCGATAATTAAAAAAGAAAAGTGACAATAGTAGGCTTTAGGGTTCTAAGTCAGCGCGATAAACAAAGTATTTAACAACAAATATATTAATTTAATAAAATTTATATAGAAAATTCCAAATAAACGTTTCGGCTACATTTTTTAACCATCATATATGTTATGTTATCATATGATATATGAGGCACTGATTCACATCATGCTGCAATCCATGAATCAGAGCCAGCCATAATCCATATGCAAATCAGAATATGCTGTTCAAAACTAGATGATGTAAAACAACTGTGTCTACCTTGAATAATAGGTGCTTTCCACTTGCTTAATAAACACATATTAACACAAACGTATACAGAAATGCACGAAGTGTAGTATTGTGCATGATTCAATTGGAACAAAATGTGTATGCTATGCACAGTTTCGATCCGTTTTGGATAGAGAGTTAGATTAAATGTAGTTTTTTCTACCTACATATATATATTAAATAAAACAAAAGCAAAAGTACCGGCCACTCAATATCCTCCAACCTCATTTATGGCTGCTGCTGGAAGTAATATGTAATTATCATTATAAAACGCAAGCTTACACAGTCGACTAATAGCCCTCTGGCTGAGTACAAATGTAGAGTGTTGTGTATGGTATTACAGCAATTGGAAAGCACCTGATGATTTACTGTTGTAATTGTACCGAAGTAGAAATAAATAAGACACTAAAATAAGTATGTGTATACTATTAATTTTTTCAAATTAATATAACATCTAGTTAAAGTTACAGATTTACACTTATTTTGTGTCATGGTCAAATTCATATAAACCGGTGCCATAAAAAATTTGTTATTTTAGGCAGTGACTTGAAGTGTATCGATGTTTATTCCTCTTTCTATTTCTCTCTCTTTCTTTCCTTTCTTTTTCCATTAAAAAAATGGGCGTGTACTAATACATTTCAAGTCAATGCCCAGAATCTTGGACAGCATTAATATACGATATTCATAGTCCGTTTTCCGTTTCTATTTCAAATCATCAAAATCGTCTCTAATGTCTTAAGATGTTACTAATTCGGTTTATACATGGTTTGATATCTAAGACTGTACAGTCTTAAATATATAAAAACAGTCTATAAATATCAACCAAGGACAATTCTTGAAAAAGGATATCGTTTAACTGTTATCTTACCAGTGGCCACAAAACAAGCTTGCTTATTCTAACCGAAAAGGGTGGGAATAGGAGGATGCTAAAATACATTGTTATACATCGACAATCTTCGATCAAGATTGTATTTGGGACGGCACATGAATTAATTCATAATACATCGTATATGAAAGCCTCTGGCAAATTCGAGATTGCTGTTACGAGCCGAATTTGATGAGCGCTCTCTCTCTCTCTCTCTCTCTCTCTCTCTCTCTCCTCTCTCTCCTCCCTCTTCCTTCTCCCTTCTTCATTTCTCGCATGACTTCAGCACGCGCGCGCACACGCACACGCGCACGCACACGCGCACGCACACGCGCACGCACACAAATACACACACACACACACACACACACACACACAGAGAGAGAGAGAGAGAGAGAGAGCGCGCGCGCAACAACTTCTTGACACAACATAAACTTTAAAGTCAGCTTAGTGCTTAAGTCGAGCCAAAACTTTCTCTCTCCGATATCTTCCTGTTACCCTTTCTTTCCCTTCTCGCATCCTATTTTTTCACTATCGCAGCCCTTGTTTCATTGAAACGTCTTCACTCAACAAATGTTGGACGAGAAAAACTCCTGAGGGTGCTAGGGCTTTATAGGAGGCTTAACGACAAAACTTCTCGATTAGGGTGACGACGAAAAATTTGCAGCGGCTAGATGCTACATATCTGCTGCGATTTTTCAACCCCGGTTCCTACTACAAGTAGCAAAACAGTTGCAGACGCGATTAATCGAGGAGACACATGTCGGACGATCATTTGTCTGCTCGCTCAATTATTCAAAATAATGTTTAATGTCTAGGCGAATAAATCTAAAGATCACAGATAATCGTAAAATAATTTAAGCGAATTCGTCTCTCTCTCTCTCTCTCTCTCTCTCTCTCTCTCAAAATCTTAAATGATTTAAAAAGATTTATTTAAATGATTTATTTAAAAAAAGAGTTAATGTTATACGACTTAAAATAAATAAATATTATAATAAAGAAGATAAATTGATAAATTGATAAGAGAATACAAAAATATAATATTCTATTAAAAAGAGATTGACACATTATTTTATTAAAATATAAATTTTACATAAAGCTTTAAATATATAGGTAAAATTATTTTCCTATTTTCACGAGAATGCAATTTTGATATTTATTGATTGATATTTATTATTGATTGTTCGTGAGAATTAACTTATCGTATGGTTACGTAAAAAAAAGAACACAAGAGATATACAAAGTACACGTTGTTTTTACTGGAAAACAGGATCCTCATATAAATTTGAACCCGATGGTTCGAGGATTTTACTTCCATGCTCGCGCGCGCGACGAATAAATCTCATGGCGGTCTCGCAATGCAGGAATCGAGCCGAAAAGCACGAGATTTCGTGGACGATTCGAGGATCGCGCGCGTTTTCCCGGAAAGCGAAGTGGCTCCATTAATCATCATTTGTCGAAGCGATTGCCGAGATCGAATCGTGCACTCGATTAATCACGACACCACGAGTAGGGATAAAGCCGAGAGGAAGCGAAGTCGTCGCGCGAATTTTCTATGAAATTTATTCGCCGAGGTAATTTAAAACCATCCTTCGGATGTCGCCGTTTTCCTCACAAAGAGAGTCAGTTTATTTGCATTCTTTTGATCTGCTTTAAAAGAGGTCAATTGTCAGTTTGCCTTACGAGGAAAGTTTGATTTTTTAATTTCTGTTATCTATTTTGGAACAGCAGACATAAATTTTTTGTTCTCTTTTATTTTAGAAGAAATAGTTCATTTTGAAGTTTTTCTAATTTATTTTGAAACAAGGAGCTTCTGATATATCAAATTTCAAAAATTGTTTTTGTAACAATTTTATTTGTATATTTTATGTTTATCAATATTTGATTCGAATGTTAAACCATAAAAAAGACGCATGGAAGTCGTATAAATAATACGTTCAGATGAAAACGCGATGTGTGATATTGTTAGCGAGCACTCCCAACATTTTGAACGATAAACATCAGTAAACCCTTCGAGCGCATGGAATAAGCGGAGAAGCTTGGATTATCGATATTCCTTGGTAAACCTTCCTCGAACAACCTTCACGATACCGTTCGATCCCTCAAGCTTCCTGGGATACTCGTACAAAATTGATGCGAGTATCAATTTATTGGCACCAAACAAACACGCGTTCCATTCGAAATATTCTATGCGATCATGCAGCATCTATAAACATTTCCATCATGTACGAATAAGATAAATGTTCTAACAATTGAAGCGCCAATTTTACAAAATTTTTAATGCGATTGTTTTTGCTCTTTACTCTGCACATACTATAACTCATACTTTAAATTTAGTTTCTAAATTAATTTAAGCTTTTAAAACAATTTCATATTTAATTCCTAATATAAAAATGTAGATAAGAACTAAATATATGTATCTTACAATAAAAATTCTTATTTATTATGCAAATAAGAACATTTGGAAGTTGAAACAAAGTGTAGTAAGATACCACAAATGTGAATACATAACTGATTAACGAAAGCCTCAATGGTCTAAGATCTTAATGCTTAAATAATATTTTTGGTGTGAATTTGTATATATATATCTAGTTCTGTAAATTGCGCGCCAAAATAATTTTCATTCAAATTATAAGCCGCAATTATAAGTCGAACTAGGGTGGTAACATCAGAAATTAAATTGAACAAGCAATTTAATAATATTGATTCTAATAATTCGTCTTAGAAGGATGTAAATAATTTGATGCTAATGTAAGTAAAAAGCTGTAAATGATTTAAATTAACTTTTAATAAAATTAAAATATAAATCTTCATTAAATTTGTGCTAATAAAAGAAAGTTTTCATAAAATATACGTATAAAATTTTTTAAATAATATAATATTTATTAGAATTAAAATTTTTTAATTTAAATTCTATTGATGTAACTATAAGTTTTGTTTACAATAAGTAAACAAGTGAAAGGAAAGATTAATTTTGTATTCGCAATATCATGTTCAAGATATTTTCTGTCGAGTATATCGCCTGATAAAAGATCGATAAAATGGTCTAGTCCATCTTGTAGCCCGCCGCACATTTCGGCTGTCAGATTATGGATCGTTCAATCGTGATGCCATTCAATCGCAATGCTATTTTCCCTCCCAGTATAGAGTTGACCATTGAAACTTGCTGTATATTCACAGACAGTATCAGATTTCGTTGAGGTTTCATTTTCCGCCACAAAAAGCAAGGCAAAGCAAATTTTCAAAGCAAAAAAGATGATTAAATTTACAATGTTCTAACTTATGCCTGATTAATTTATTGATATTTTAATACAAATCATCTTCCACGTCTTTCTTCATTCAAAATTGTCTTTTTGTAAAATATTTTTAATGTTTATTTTATAAATATAAAGGTGTTAAATTAAACAGAGATTATTCTAAATGCCGATGTCATAATTACTAAATAAACTTTTATTACGAGGAAAATTCTTAATAATGTTCATATAACTGTCATATTCACTTAATTCTTTACAAAAGATTCATATTAATTTTTGTTACAATAATTTCCATATTTATATATAATTCTTTATAAAAAGTTTATATTAATGTTTTGTTACAAAAGTCTGCCATTTTTTATACATGCACTAATTTTTCTTTCTTTATTCGATAAAAAATATTACAATAGTGTTATTTTTGACATAGAAATCTGTCACAGCCACTAATAAATTGTTTTATCATCGTTGTTATGCAGTAGCATTATTTCCAGTTATATTTCAACATAATCCTTTATATCACCATTCTAATATTATTGTTCACAAATTATCTCATGTAATTGTAAAACATTTTACACTAATTTTTAAATAAATTTGAGCTTTAAATGTTATAGTTATACGTAAGCCATTTTGTGACTCATCTTGTGATAACATAATCCGCTCATGTCTAATCAATGCTGCGCGTCAAAGAAAACTACTCTTCACACTACGAACAATGCGTGTATCCATACTCATGCACTGACGCGGTGTATGACCCTTGGAGAGGCCCTTCGTATCTTCATCCCGGTGGCGATACGAGCCCTTGAACTCACTCCCGGCTCCGGTTCTCTTCAATCTCTCCGCGGGAGACTTATTGTCTCGGGCGAGCTGCTTTGATTCAAAGTCATCGAGAGAGGCTGGCTCTCTCGAAAAACGCACGAGTGATTTTGAAGTTCTTGCCGACCCTTTTTTCACTCCGTATATAAGTAACGTAGCTTCTTCAAACTTTCTATCGTGGCTTCATGAAAACTTCCTGTCACGAGGAGAATCGCGAAGTTACTCTTTAAGAGTAAAATTTCTATATTATGATTGATTCTATAGCAATAAAGAGAGATTTGCTAAGTCTTTCATTTATTATACAAAATTAAATGTTTCCTTGAGTATTTAATTGTATGATCTACTTAGTAATTTATTCTTCCTATAAGAAATCGAATTTTATTAAAATTGAAATATAGAGCACATCAACGTTGCCAGGAGGGTTCTTATCTTACAAGCTCCTGCCACATTGAGTTTACACATCAAGTTTACACGTCGTGTTACGCAAAAATAAATTTTATGCTTTAGTGAACGTAGATACGCGGCGCGATCGATGTAATTTTCTTCCCAGCTCGGCTGCTTCTGTAAACTTACAGGCTACGTTATGTGCAATCATTCACCGCTGGTTTTCTTTTCCGGACACTTCATTTTTCATATTTCTCGTCGCAGTCGACGTACAGTGACACTTTCGATTACCTGTGCAACCTCCATGCATGTCAGTAGACATATGTGTGCGTTTCGGAACTATGTTATATGCATTTTTTTATCGTTGACCTTTTGCTCCAGTTATTTAAATTTTATCGTGAACTTTTTACACACATGTATATAAGCATAAAAAGTAACTAAATAATCAACAAATCATAAATTTCCGCAAATTCAGTATTTTTCAGTTTATTGTTATAACGTTTTATTTATATGTAGTATCGCTTATAGTAACATTTCTATTAGAATAAAAATATTTTTCATCTCTTTAACTAAAAGTTTAAATTATTTTCAAAGTTGTAATACAGATGTGTGTGTGTGTGTGTGCGTGTGTGTGTGTGTGTGTGTGTGTGTGATTAAATCACAGAAATATTAAACATATGTGCGTAATGTTATTATTTATAATAAATATTATATTTAAGATTAAAAGGGATAAGAAGATATTCATCAATTTTAACCGATTCAGATAAATATGCAAACAGCATCGAAGTAAAAAAGATAAACATACTTTTTAGTGACCGAGAAGTTGCTAAAATCGAGACTTCAACTCTCGTTCAAACTCAGCCAAAGTTCTCAGAAACTGCATATTACGTGCGTACGATGCAGCCGCGGCGTTAAACGCGGTTATGATTGAGTTATTTATTCACAGCATAATTTCCCTCGCGTTTCTGGCTCTTGCATCGTCATCTCTTCTGCTCTTTCGCTTTTCGCAATTCCCTTCCACCGTTCTCATCTCCCTTCCCAAATACTTCATTTCATATATCTCATCCCTTCGACGTATTGTCGCTTTTTGCAATTTTCCATACGTTTCCGCATTGCGTATTTCATGTCACGCCGACTGCGCGTCCCTCCGCTATTTTCGCGACGCAGCAGACTAGACGTTATCGTGATGAAGCAGATGAGATGACATTCACGCCCGTAAATTTTTAGCCTACCTGGCGTGAAAAAGTCGTATCGACCTGTGCAACCTGGACGAAGTCGGAATCGTTGCCAAAAAATTTTTACTCTCTCCAATATTTCAGATAAACACACACATACACGTTATTCTCGTACATCAGATTACTTATCTCCTCTAATTTCGTATTATAATAAAGCTCTCAAAATTTAGATAGATTGAATCGTCTGTAAAAAATTTTAAAGTTTGAAACATGTTCTAAATTTTTAATAAACGTTAACATTACAAGATGTCTAAAGAAAGGATGAAGTTTTATATTATGTTACATTTTTGTGCGCAATTATATATATGTACACATTCTAATAATTTCTCTTTGTAGTAACATTCGTATTAACTACAAACAATAGAACAGTACAAATTTACTTTTGGTTAACATGCAAATACGGAAACCCATTCTATGGTTCATCAAATTTACATATCCATTCATTAACACAATACTAATGATGAATATAGATTCAGAAATAATTATCTCATTCTCCAAAATAATGATTCCGCGAGAGAATATAAAAACAATCCGCAAGATTTTTTTTTTTTTTTTAAAGTCGTGATTATACTTAAAGTTTGATTTTTTCAGAATTATTTGTTGCTGTTCTGTTATATTACGCTGTTAAATACCATAATGTTAAATTATACCCAATTTTAGTTGTTTTTAATCATTTTTAAAGGTCGTCGCTCCTACTCAATATGTGTTTAATTCAACTAAAACGATGAAATTAAACAATTTAACTTAAGAAATGTGTTAAAGAGACTCAAATTTAGTTGATTTAAATGTATACATTAATACAAATATTGATACTAAACAAACACATCAATCACTCACAGAAATGGATTGATTTCCATTTTGTCACACATGGAAGTTTGGGTTACCATTGCTCTTTGAATATCTAACAATGTAAAATTCTTTCTTTAGATCTTCTATTTAAATTTAACGCTTATTAAAAATTAAAAATATAGAAACTAAAACAAATTTCATTTAAAAGGAAATTATATGATAAAAAGTTTTTTAAAATTCACACATTCAATATTAATTTAACATCAACAAGAGGTAAAATAACATTTCTCTTAAAAGAAAAGGCATGTATAATAAAAAAAAACTGATTATTTCAAGGAATAATGTTAGATATTCAACACAAAATAAGGAAATCGATAAATTATGTTTATGTGCCAT
This sequence comes from Mycetomoellerius zeteki, assembly GCF_001594055.1. Classification (NCBI taxonomy): domain Eukaryota; kingdom Metazoa; phylum Arthropoda; class Insecta; order Hymenoptera; family Formicidae; genus Mycetomoellerius; species Mycetomoellerius zeteki. The sequence goes on along the minus strand of NW_017257470.1, from coordinate 1,240,766 downwards.
AGGATGCCGAACTAAGAAGCCATACGCACTATTTTTTATTATACTACAAAAACATCACTTAGGACTGCTGACTCTTGTTCAAGCCTCGGATGAGGGTGTACCTAAGTATGTATGAAGAGCGTGCTATAGTTGGTATGCGAAGGGTTGCCTGTGCACCGGGTTCGCGTATCCATCACGCCGGTTCGAACGGCCTCGGCGAAGCCCGTCGTCCCTCACCCTGTGAGCCATGATAGGACTGGGAGAAGACAGATGCGACCCGTGCCCCGCCGGTGAGCCACGAACTGACGCGAACCAATCTCCGAGTCCTGCCTTCCCCCATGGTACTCTCCGGCAACCCCGGTTCGTACGCGACCCCGAATGGCTAAACTGGCTCTATCCATGCCACGTAGCTTGTCTCGAAAGATCAACAGAGCGGTCTAATTCCACGTTAAACGACTGTAACAGACGGTACTTTCGAGCTTTGCAAGCCATGGGCGATTACGCCGCAGTGTCGGAGAGTAAAGCGCTCATTCACTGATCCTCCAAAAGCTAATTGTACATCGAAAGTATTGGATTTGAACGAAGTGAAGAGATTCTCTTTCCTCTGCTCTCCATTATGTATGAAGAAGTGAACTAAATTTCAATAAAAATGTATGTTTTAATTGCAATTTCTAAACATATCTTTAATTAATAGCTTAATATATAAAAAGACAAATACATAATTATGAATCAAAGTCATAATTTAACTAACAAGGGAACCTCTCGAGGTGATAAATTCTGATTTTAATGAAACTTTGTGAACTTGTAGTTTACATAAAGAGATGAATTTAGAAAATATCAGTTGCTGCCCAAAAACGGTTT
>NW_017257470.1:1221840-1239850 GCF_001594055.1 Mycetomoellerius zeteki | reverse complement strand
AATACAGCTAATTTTGTTGTAAAACTTTTGTATAAAACATTTTTTTATATCTCAAGTAGTTTTCAAGATATAACGGAAAAAGCTGAAAACCGCTGTACACGTAAAGGGTGATTTCACCCCTTCAAACCGTTTTTGGGCAGCAACTGATATTTTCTAAATTCATCTCTTTATGTAAACTACAAGTTCACAAAGTTTCATTAAAATCAGAATTTATCACCTCGAGAGGTTCCCTTGTAAGTCAGTTTAAAAAATTCCTTTCTTTAAATAAAATTATAATTTTACGGGTAACCTTAAACTTGCAATAACAAGCGCTTATTTCCGTAATAATCGATTAAAATTGCAATATACGAAGACGTCATTTCAGCGAGACAAATATCGACGAAACAAGCTTACGATAAAATGGGACGATCCCCGATCTCTATACATGTTTCGTTGTCATAAAACATTTAACACCATTGGAAGATAAATACCACAAAATAAAATTATCTTTCACTCATAAAAATGCGCATCGTCCTACATGAGTATATTCTGTGAACTCTCCGACTACTAAATTTATATCGAATGTGAAATTGCTTTCGTCATCATTAGAGCTCAAATATCAAACTAGATCCCGATATATTGATGAAGAATTTTCAAAGCTGGATTTGTTAAAAAAGATCTATGCTAAATAGATTCTCGAAACTCAAACTACAACGATGTATTGGTCTCTTTTGTCTCCTTCTTTTCTTCTCCTGCCATCTTTATTCCTCCGCCCAGTCTGTTCCTGCTTCTAGAACCTCGATCTCGTCTCATGTTCGTACAAGTGTATGTGCATGCTTGTACTTATATATGGTGTTCAAAAATTATACACTTTTTATGACTCATGAAATTGGATAGAAACGCACCATTAACACTGAATCAATCATTAACTGTTTAATTTTAATTGATCTTAGATATTTAAAAGAAATCAAATTATAAGAAGAAATCTGTTGAAATCGAAATTGTCTAAAGTGCATTCGTTATGTATATAATTGTAAAAGTCTTGACGACCCCATCTGAAATAAAATGATTTAAAGAAGATTTAAGTGCATCTATAAAGTGTGTTTAGATTTTGACGTGATATTCAATAAAAGTAGTAAGAAAGTAGGTTTGCTATTCAGAATTTATTTTTGTATTTTAAAAATTTATCATCAACCACGCACAAAGAATGCTTCATTTTCATCAAATTTAATTTATTATCATAACTTGTTCAATTTTTTAATTGGCATTTTTTCTGTTCTTTAAAAGAAACTGACGGTTTCTAGATCGAACACCCTATGCACTGCGTGCATGTATTCGGTAGGAAATCGATCCAAAGTTCTCGTGTTTCTCATTGTCAGCCGGGTAGCTTCCCTTGGACCACGCGTTTATATTGCAAAAGGCGCTTGTATCTCTCCCTTTGCCCACGTAGGATCGCAAATCCTTCCAGGATATTTTCCGATCCCGGCGACATCCGGCTTTAACGTCACCTTGCATTTATTCAAATGCGTCTCTCGCTTCTCTCACGCTTAACAACGCTTATATCCGTTTTCGCTCCGAGCATTTTCTTTTTGCACGAAGCAATTTGTCGCACGATTGAAGAGTGGGTAGCACCGTGAATTTTTCAGCTTTATTGCGTTTCATTCCGCCTCGTTGCCGCATTCTCGCGACGATGAAATCGATGTAATATTGACAATCTCGTCAGCTCCACGCTTTGTTGCCACGAAAATAATTTAAGTCAACGAGAAAGTATTACTCTCGTGCAATTTTCATAATTCCGCAATTCCTTTAAAATATCCAACATTAATGCTTAACGCAACAAGAACGACACATTTATATTGAAATGTTTTTAAATATTTTAATATTTATGTGATATGGCGTAAACATCGTTTATCAATAAATTCATAACTTATAGAACTAATTTTTTCTTAGCAAAAAGAGAACATTTTTTTCGTAAAGTTTTAAATTATTAAATTCTTGTTTAATTATATACTTTCTTTATAGGGTCACTATTAAAATCTTTAGTAAATCTCTGGAAGCAAATTTAATAATAAATTAGCTTAATTTTATGTGTGTGTATGGGGGGAGGGCGCGCGAGCGTGTGAGAAAGAGAGACAATGAGGTTCTTGCAAGAAATCCTTTATTTTTCAAGATGATTATTAGCATATTATTAAAAATTGACCATCAATGTAATTTATGAAACTATTTCCAATTTCAGTTTACGACTGCATTTCAAGTCCGACAAATCAAATCAGCGTGCAATTTAAAAACCGGAATATGTGTATCGTGTTTTAAGGTTTACAAGTGAATATTATTAAGCACACTGAGAACAAATGTATTAACAAATATTTATTTAAATAGTACAAAGAAAATATTTACTTACAGTAAATAAGTACTTACTTCAGAAAAAAAATGATAGTTAACTTCAATGATTCTTGTATGTAAATAATTGTATTTTTTATATTTAGTGAATATTTAGTTAGTTCTACTAAAACAAATGATTTATTAAAATTTAATATATATTTTTTCAATACCAAAATTCGCGTCGTTTGAATGCAGGATTCTTTCTTTTATTTATATTATTCACTTATTAATACATTTTCTTTCTTTTTTCACTTATTTTTATTAATAATAAATTAAATTGAATAACACAAGACGTTATGTCGTACAAGGTAGCGTGTCTATCCTTTGTTAAAAGATAATGTTAGAATAATATTGATGTATCCATAAAATATTAAACATCAAATTCCATTTTCTGAGATTGATATAATAAATAAATGAATAAATCCGACATTATTATTTTGCTGTACGAGCAGAAGTTATCATAATCTTGATATGTCAATACACATCTCGCATTTCAGGCAACTATATAGTCCGTGCATGCAAGAATAAACGTACGTTGCCGGAATTAATTCCTGAAATTGAAACACTTCCGAGAGGCGCCATATGACCGGTTATAACGTTTTCAGCTTGCCGCTGGATTAATGCCGAGGAACCGGCGAATTCTAGGACGTGATTTAACTCGACAGGAATACAAGCCGCGGCTATTCTGTAAGCTCTCCTTTCTAAAGCGGATAACGATCTGATTCCGATTCGCAGTATTCACGTATACGTACCATGCCTGTGCGAGCACAATGATTGCAAATTAGAAAGCCGTTCACGCAAAGTCAACAAAATCGATGAAAATGTGTGGAAGTATGCAAATGTATGAAAGAGTATACACTATTAAACTACGATTACGATGTGTGAACTCAAAAGTCTTTATTTTATTTATGAAGGATATGAATTTTTGAAGAAATCCTATGGGATATATATGTTCCAACAGACACAAAAGGGTTAAACAATTTCCTCTAAATGCAAGAAAAGTTGAATATGTAAAAAAATATATAAAAATACACCCATTTAACATAAACATCTTCGAATTAACAATGTTGCATATAAATATGTAATAAACATGTAATATTAATAACATGAAATATTTTCTTTCTACTTATAAATACTTTACCACATTCGAAATAAAAATATTTTCATATCCAATAAAGAACCGCTGCATAGTAAATGATTCCAGTCTGTTTTCAATTGCCGTATCCTTCTATACAAATAATTAGAACAGAGTCGTACTTTCTAATGGGCTCGATCTTTACTTTAAGATGAAAACAAATAAGCATAAATTTCATTGTTATAAATAAGACACGTATATATGTTTGCATTTTCCAACTGTGAGTGAAATCAGAACGAAGTACATTTGACTTGATTATTTATTTGAAATGGGATGAAATAACTTGAGAGAACCGCGTCGGAAGCAAGTAAGCAATTTTCCATGCGCTTGGTTACATGGTGTATTTCAAACATCTCCCTCCTCATTTTCCCGCCTTATACGTTCCCCTATACAAAGTACCATGGCAACTTCGGCACAGCTTATCCGGAAAACGTTTGATCCTCCCCTCACGCCTGTCCCTTCATCCTTTAATCCCGCGGGTTAAGCTGCTTGCGGTGACGACAAAACAACGAAAAGGATCGCTCGTGCCATGCTTTCGGCTTGTTCCGTCTTTGTGTACGATAATACATTATTTTCTATCCACAGATAGCGAACATCATTCACCACGAAATAATAATCTTGATAATTATTAAGCTTAGGAAATTGTTCGTAATTCAAGTTATCGAAAATAATCGTTTTTCAGATTGTTCAAATTTTTTAATTAATATATTACTGTTCTGTTCTTTTTAGTTGCACTCCGTTTTATTTAAAATGTTTTAGATATCTTTTTCCTGAAGATGCTAAATACGTTTAGATTGTGCAGAACTCTCTGCTTACAACCAATTATATTGACAGGATCTAACCAATTGATTGAGTCAAATACAATTTCCTATTCAAGTAGGAGACACCCGAGTCCGCTTTTAATCGGATTACTATGATCTTGAGAATTGTGACACAAAGCACTGTTGTCTAAGCGCTAACATGTACCACGACAGTCTCGTTAATTTTCTGGTTGTAGCATGATTATCTGACATATGCAACGTTGTTTCACTTATTGCTTTGAAGTGAATTTTCAAAATCTGATCAATAATTAATTTTTCACTAATAAAACTTTTTACTTATGTTTAATTTCATTCCTCGATATCGGAACAGCTACGAAATTTGTATACAATATATTGTGATATACAGGGTGGTCCATTTATATAATGAAAAAATATAAATATCTATCTCCAAAAATACATATCGTACGAAAAAAAGTTTGTAAATTTCTATATCAGAAATATTAATTTGGATTAGATTGTATTCATTAACAATAAATTTTTAAATAAACAAGTTAACTACTAAATCTCTTCCCCTAGTTATCCTGTCATAAACGCTTTCATATCCGTTTGAAAAAAGGCTTACACTGAAAAAAGTAATCTTACAGTTACAGCGAAAATTATCTAAGTACGAAAAATAGCTGGAATAGATAAATTTCTAGCAGATACTGCGATTTGGATATGTATTGCATCTAATCATATAGATGACAGAAATAGAATTTAGATTTGTGCTATAAATTCTATGCGTACACTGTTAAATCTATAGTGTCAAATTTAACCTACCGTGAGTCGCCACTGCTCCTACTCAATCATGTCGTTATTTTATACTAAAACAATGGTTATATTTGACACTATAGTGTTAATTTGATATTGTATAGTGTCAAATTGACACGGTATAGTGTCAAATTTAACTATCATTTTGATAAAAAATAACGATATATTTAGTAGGAGCAGTGGCGACTCACGGTAGGTTATATTTGACACTATAAATTTAACAGTGTATAATATATAATTTTCTATCAGATACAAAAAACAGCTATAATTCTAGCTGGAGCAGCAAAATATTTTGCGTGTAGAGAGTTTGAATAGCAATCTGCCCATTACAAATAGAAAACAATGCTCACACAAAAAACACTAAAATCTTTCCTTAACGTTAAAGCACAGGACAAAGTTCTACAGACAAATGAAAAAAAAGAAGAAAAAAATTAATGTTTGTATTGCACTTGTCAGTTCATCGCAGCGATAGTTTTTATCGGCTCTCAGTGAAAAAAGGAAAAACGAAATATGCTTTATTAAATAAATATTGAATGTTATGTTTTGGTAAATACTATCTCAGTCCTTCACTCACCACATAATTAATCGCATAGGTCGTACAATGGCAATCCATTGATATATTCTAATTTCATGTATTTCCATTTTTCAAATAAATAATTTGAAAGTATGACTAATTTTTTTTAAATTTGTACAGTATCATAACGCATATAAATAAAGAGCCCAATATCTCTGGAAATATTAATAAAAACTAAATCTATATAATGTAAAAGGATTACATGCAGCTTATAAAATTATTTTTGCCTCAGGAAAGCATCAAAGCGTTATTGTATAATATTCCCATTGTTCGTTTTCAACTCTATTTTTATTCAATCATGCGTTATTAAAGATATGATAGGCCTACACAGTTTTTTATTTGTTACTCGTCGAGTAAAACATACTTCGTTTCTCTTTGATGTGCGTTTTATACCGTTCACATTCGCGTTCTTATCAGTAATCAGGCTATCTCATAGATGAAATTAAAAATTCTGCGGTGCATACGATACGATCAATACTGTACTACAAAGAGCGATCTGAACACTTTGTGAGCAAAATGTTAATTAATGCGGTAATTAATTTTGTGGTTGCTTTTACCATGGCAGCTTCGACTCTATGAAATGATATTCTTTCGAACGTTAAGCACCAAACCTTACACAAACATTTGTAAGAAGGAATAAAATTTTTCAAAATGTAATGAAAAGGAAGAAAACACTAGTAATAGTATTCTATCTGCTGTTAAACTGTATGAGCAACAAAATACATGATAAATAAAAAAGAATCAGAGAGGACATTACGATTTTTTCCGAGATTCGTATTCATGTATAGTATCGTTTTTTTTTCATGCTATATAATTAATATCCATTTCGCGTACATTATATCGAGGCAAAAAGAAAATATTGAACATCAAAAGCACAATGAATGTTACAGTATTAATGTGCACATCATAAAATCAAGGTGAATATTGTAGTGGTATATTAAGAAAATGCTAATTAAAAATTTGAGTACTTTTAATATAATTTTAATGTAATTTAATTTTCGTCATTTAATTAATTTTTTACTCATATACAAATTTAAGGAGATTCTCGCGTTTGATGAAATATAAGACAAGTCTATAATATACATGTAATACAAAAGTTAATAATATTAATAATATCTAAAAAAAATTTCATTGACTTTTACCGTACACCACTTTGAAGATATTTAATTCTAAATTTATAGAATTTTACACACACAAGTTGAAGGTATAATCTTATTCTGTAGTTATTCTTTTTTAAATTAAGAAACTTGCATATAAGACAGCAATTTAAAAATCGTTGTAAATATAAAGTAAACACTTAAGTTTGTTCTCGTAAAGTTTCATTTAAACTAACCGTACAGTTTACAAGAAATTTATATTCTTCAATGAAAAAAGCTAGAATATATGTCAAATGGACGTGTATACATCAAATGAGCATCTTACAACTTTTATTTTGTCATTTTGAAAATGTTTAGTATAAATATAAAATTAACAATAATTATGTATAATGGCATAAAATATTGTTAGTAATCTTTTTATTCCATTATTTTAATTGTTTTACATATTATTATAAATAAACCATCTATTGACTAGGAAATAGCGCGAGAACCTTCTTAACGTATCGAATAAACAAATTAATATTAAAAATTGATTTATTTATTCACTCTTTCTGACTTTCTGCTACTAAATTGATTGTGTTAATTAATTTCCGTGTTCACGACATTTCTCGGCAGTCAATGGTCCGAAAATAAAGTTACCGGTTAACGGTATCTCAACAGAAATTGGATCGTGGTTGCATCAACTTTTCGATTTCCTCAATCTGGAAGAACGATTGGATGAGGCAAGGGGCCCTTTTCGTGTTCGAATTACTTTCCGTGTATCGTACAATGGAAGGAATTCGCTTTTCGCGATGCACACATACTGCCAACAATGGTGGACAATGGCAAAGGGCTGGCGGTTTGGAGATGAGAGATAGATACGAACGAAAGAGACAGGAAAATAGGAAAGAATTACAAAAGTGGCTGCAGCGGAAAAATCTGAGACGGTGGATGGAAAACTCGAATAGCGGTTCATATCATATATAGATACACGTTAAACAAAAATCATAGATGGAAAATTTATCACAACAAATGCTATCGTAATAAATTATTTAGTAATATCCCAGTCAAAAATGATTAGTCGATGGATATCAAATCGACGTCAAATCAATATCGATTCGATGTTGATCGACCAAATTTCTATTAATATTGAGAAAATAATAAATTAAATAAAATGTGTTTTTTAAAAATTTAACTTTTGTTGCAAATTATTTATAATGCAGTAACATTTAGCAGTAATATTATCACAGATCATTAAATGCAACAATAATAAAAGATAATACATTTAAAATAATTTCATTATTTTGCGATTTAATTATTAAATATATTTGACAATTATTTATATATATTTATATGTATAATAGAAACATTGAGCACTTTCAGCTTTGGAAATTCAAGCATAATACTTGAAAACGTTGTCAAATTTTAATGTTGCAAAAACATCTTATATCATCAAAGTAATGAATTTACAAAGCGCGTATTAAAGTTTGCACAGCCATTGAGAGGCAAGAAATGTGCAATGATGATTTGAAATCTTGAAAGTCTCAAATCTTCGTCTTATCATGAATTCTCATCTCGAACTTCTCGAACGGCAAGTGGTCCAATTCCTTTCATATATTCATTATCCACATTACTGCTCAAAAAGAGCAATGCAAATATTTTAACTATAAATTTCGACAAGAATGCTTCTGATAATTGCATTAACTCTCAGATTAACTTCTGGTATGACTTTCAAGGTGAAGAATACCAATATATTCATACAAAAATTTATTAGCAATAAAAAAGTAAACAAATCTTGATATAAGAAAAAATTATAAAATTGTGTTTTTTTTTTTTATTTTTGGTAGAAAATGTTTATATACAATTCAAGAGATATGATTTTCGAGTTATTACTATGAATGAGTTAGATAAAGATTACTTTATCAATCAATAACAATAAACTAACTTAACTTCACTAATGTCTGTACACTAAATAGCACTTTCGACTTAGGGTTTTCAAAGAGATCATAATACATTTAAGAATAATACATTTTGAGTTGTGTCGTTTTTATGTAAATAAAAATGAGAATATTGTATCTTGAGAATCTTTTACAGAGAACATTTAGAATTACGAGAATTTCAATCAGCAAAACTTGCCCTTAGAAAAATTTATTTTCGAAAATCTTAAAAAAGAAACTTAAAATTTATAAGAAATATGCAATGTAAATACGAACATTTTAAACTTTTGTTTAAAGTAACTTTAAATTTTACTTACGAGAAAACTAAAAGGAACTAAAGAAACTTAAAAATTATAAAAAACAATGTTAGGTTAACAATTTTGAAGTTTTTCTTAAAGATAATAATTGTAAAATCGTGAATTTGTTTTTTTCAAGGCGAGCCCCTATTATTTATAAGGGAGCTAACCATAAAAAAAATTTCGTTACACAGCACGAACAAAAAATCTCGTAACGCTGTACCTTTTATTCTATCCTGTATGGATTATTCTATTTTGTACGGATCTTACTTACGAGAAAATGTAGCACCGCCGAATCCCTCTAATAGCGGCGTCGCGTACTATGTACGCGCGAGTAAACTTTATGTCAATTTGCCGTTCCTTTAAAACTTAAGAACTAAAAATTCTAGATGTATAACGGAAATAATAAAACCTTCGATTGTATTTTAAGATTATATTAAAGTCTTTAAAATAAGGTCCTTAAAATATCTTAAAGATCTTAGGTCATTTTGAATTAATCATTTACGCGCTTTAAACTATCTTGAAATTTTTTTAAGTTAACTCTTATTACCTATTTTTAAAAACCTTAACTTGATTTAATGTAAATTTTTCCAAGGATTAAAAAAGAAATTATTTAATTTAAATTTAACCGTTTTAATTGATCAAAATAAATATAAGGTCTTCATGATATTTCGATGTCATTTTTAATAATTTATTCCGGATTTATTATAATTTAGGTAGAATACACTAAAATTATCACAAATAAAAAAAGATTATCTTTATGGGTGAACAAAAATGACAAACATGACATTCGATTATGTTTTTAAGAGTATATTCTTTTGCTCATGAATTGTTTTATTAGTCATTAATTAATAATTTCTGTCAAGTTAACAAATAATTTTTCACCTTTTCTAAAATATTTTATTTTTTTAGTTGTGTACTTTTGAAGTAAGAGGACGATGTTCAAATCAATGAAAAATTATAATAAGTTTAATAAGAACATTCATAAAACTGAACAAGCTTTTTCAAATAAATAAGCTTTAATTAGATAACGGTAAGACATTTAATATCCATAAATTCGCAATCTATTTGATTAAAAATTTTCAATTAAACAACCGATCAAAGCCATTTTGTTCCAAAGAGTGTAACTTATTATAAAAACAAATATTCGTCAGTAAATAGTGAATGTTATGTACGAATAATTCTGGAGTAACAAATATTTATTTGCCAATATTTTGATAATACACTATAAGAATGAAGAATGTCAATAAAATATATTGCACAAGTTTGGCGCATAGTGGAAGCGAGTTGACGCGAGTTACATATCACGAAGAAAAATGAAACAGCATTGCATGCACGGTTGCTTTTTGCTGTTTCTGGGTAGAAGTTGATAGTAAATAACTTTTCGCCTTAAGTTTAAGCGTGGCTGAAAGTCTACTTTCAGTTTTTGCAAAAAACGTCGAGTTCTCTGAAGAAAATACTTTCAACGTCGTCTATCAGAATTTGCTGACGATGAATTACTGTCGCATATTTTCGAGAAAATATATTGATTTGTGAAAAATGAAGAAAGCTATTTTAGACATGCACTTATTTTCTTGAAATACGATGTACAAGTTTACAAACAGAAATGTCATAAAAGGAAGAAATAGAGAATGAGAGAGTTAATATCATAAATTATTTAAAAATGTACTTCTTTCTAGGCCATAAATTTTTATGTTCACATTTTCAATTTTACTAGAATGTATATTATATAATAATGATAATGTAACAATTTATTTTATAATAAAATTATTATTTTAAAATGTCAATCTCTTTTTGATTTTAGTTTATTTTCTATCTCTTTGTCCTTCCTTTTGTTCTTTCTTTTTTTCTACTTTCGCTATAGCTTAATCTTACTCTCGCTATTGCGGTTATCGAAAGGCCATCGACTGTGCACCGCGAAATGGCGGGCTTGTGCAGCGGACTATAATGTTGGCCGATGCACGTAAAGGAAAAGCAATGCGGCGGAAGAGTTCCCGTTTTCCGCCTGCTTCTAATACTGCTTGCAACGGAAGTTGGTAAATATAACTAGTATCGAAAGAATCGCTTTGTTACTGAAAGCTGAAGCGAAAAGGAAATGATTACACAGCGGATCACGAAGAGATCGAAACTTTGCGGTGAACGAATACGCTTCGCTTTATTATCGCGTTCATTCTCAAAAACTAAAAAGATATCGGAATTTTCAATTGTATAATGTTAAATTATTTGTTTCCGCGATCACGAATTCTACATTGACCAAATTTTATAAGATCCGATGATTATACGGTAAAAAAAATATTATTTTTTTATATCAATAATGTAAGTAATAATAACGCATAATGCAAACATGATGTGCTCATTAAATGTTTTAGTGTGAATTGCAATTAATACTTTTAAAAAACACTCGTAGGAAAAAATATCTTCACTATAATTGTAGAATTGAAAAACTATTCGAATCGAATATTATACACTATTCGTTCCATTTTTTTTTTCACTTATCCAATAGTATTTTTTCACAAGGTTTAAGCTACAATAATTAACATTCATATGTTATCAATATAAACTACCATTTTAAATAAAGATAAAACCCGATTCGGTATTTCCCCGCGCGGAAGCGAATAACTATGAATATATGGCACAAAAGAGTTTTATTTTCTGTTTAAAATTACAGTTTAAAATGGTAAAAGAGTTTTGTGTTTTTTGTTTAAAATAATATAGTTTATATTGTCAATATATGTGTAAATGATTAATCATTGTTGTTTAAAATTAAAGACTGAAGTACTCTGTGAATAAAGACTTCTATAATTGATAAATAATCGTCGGCTTTACTTAATTTTTTTCTTAGGTATGTGTGTGTGTGTTCCGCACTCTCCCTCATATTGTTTATATTAAATACCGTATTTAAATTATTATTTAAATATCGTGTTATTTATGTAAGAGGTATTTTAAAACATATTTATATTGTGCACTATTATTTCTCAATTTCAGGAAATATATATTTTTATAAAAAGTAATAGCAGAAATATTAAATAAATAAAATATGATATAATAATAGTAGATACACGCAAGTGATATATAATAAAATAGTAACAAATAACGAAACATCTTCGCATTGTTCACGATAAAGCTGTAAAGCTCTGTTGGCCTGAGGCACCGATATTATTCGTGTCAGAAGACATCGTTGTGGTGTTCGCGCTCTTAGAATCTATCGGAAATTTCCTTCAATCGAATAAAAGCAATGTCGACTCGATTGATTTTCCCCATCTCTCGTTTGTTCATTATTCAACCGTCTCTTATCAATTGTACATTTTGGTTCATCTTGCGGTTCATGACGCTCTAAGGGATGCGCTCGCATCCTAAACTCGAAGTATAATTGACATTCGTCCACCATTACTACTACTAATATATAGTACTACTGATATTGTTATTAACCTCATCGAATACTTGAAGATCAGTAAGCTAGATTGTAGTAGTCATTGCATAAACGATTATTTTATCATCGAAGAGCAATCTTCCATTTTCAATACACTTCAATAGCCTTAAGGCTGGAGCATAGATTTTTGCATAACGCATAATGCATAAAGCATAAGAAAATTAACCAATCAAAATCTTTTATTTTAAGGAAAGAAAGATAATGAAGAATTTTGATTGGCTCATTTTTTTATACAACATTATGCGTTACGTAAGATTCTGTGTGCTACCGCCCTTATTATATTTTTGACAAAGTTTTGTCATTTGCACTCGTGTAACTTATCCAAATTCGAATTTCAAAATAAAACCAAGATGTAGATGAATTAAAATCAAATTGACTTGGTCAAAAAATGTTTAATTAATTTGTCATCTATAATCCTATAACTTTAATTTTTTCAAAAGAAGAATTTTATTTGTTCTATCAGTACTCTCCTAATTTTCTATAATATATCCTTGAAAGTAATCTGACATTTAGTTTATAATCTAAAAGAATCTATTACTAGAAACTACGGGGCTTTTGCAAACAGCGACAAAGGATATCACCCTTTGTTGTATCAAGGACTGATCGATCGCAACAGCTAGAGGGCTCGCGTATATTCAAGGCTGTCTTCTTCACCGATACCGAAATCGATTTCAAATCTAATGATATACGATAAGAGCTCTCTCGTTCCCTTTCCCTGGCTTTTCCCCGTTATTAATCGTGCGAGGCGCATAAACGCGCACCTATCAGACGACCTAAATGCAAAGTTACCGCGACGTCACGCACCCCACATCTCGTAAGGCGCTCTTCCTTTTTTTCCTTCGACAATAATGAGATACTCCTTCATCTCGTCTTTTCCCCCCACAGAGAATCCAAGAGCGAAATAGGCCGGTATAATCGACGCTGAGCGATGCAACATTCTCGTGCCCGTAACATGAGAAAATATAGTCTGAGATGGGTATGAACATCTAATTCATGTGAGATAATACCTTAACTTTTTGATTAATTAATTTAAAAATTGTATAATTTCATGTTTTTATTTTATTTCATTAATTTTAAGATTACTACATAATCATATATATTTAGTTCAACATTATATTTATAAAATTATATTACTATTATTTATAAATAATGAATATAAATGAATATAAACGAATATAAATAATAAATAATACTCATATGTCAGTATCGGCGACACTCTTCTACATTTTAAAAAATATAGAGAATACGACTATCGAATATTAAATATTAAATGACAATACTACTATATGATATATTACTATTTATTTTAATAATATTATATAGTAGTATTGTCATTTAATATTTAATATTCGATAGTCGTATTCTCTATATTTTTTAAAATGTAGAAGAGTGTCGCCGATACTGACATATGAATACATTTAGGTGTCCTAAATACGAACTCTAGATTTACCAAAATATAGTTTAAGAACCAAAATAGTATGACCGTATCAATGGCTTTTCGCTATACTAAAATTGCTTACTGCAATTTTAGTAATCATATAAGCGGATAATTGTATGTATCTATATAAGAAATATGAACTTATATTCTTCTTTTGATCTCTATTTTTTTCAAATTAATATACTATTTACTTATTTACAGGATAACATCTTGTAATTACATTGATCCATATCAATTTCTGTTTTTTATTACACTCATATTTTGTATTCATAGTAAAATATAACTATTCAAAAAGATAACTTTAAATTTGTATTTTCATATTTCATGTGATATTCTTTAGATTTTATTATTAAATGTACATTACTTGTTTACATGTAGGCAGCACTCGTGTCAATAGAATAGTATATGTTTTGTATGGCATAATATGTTTCGAAACTAACAAAGAGTATCACCATTTAATTAGTCAAGCTCGAGCTGAAAAGGTTTAGTTGACAGATGATCGATTGGAGCAAACAGTGCGTGGCTAGGCGGAAAATTGCCAACCATGACTGTTTATTCATTTTGTAAATGCAACTGAGCACTGGATTTTACTCGCTGATGCATATTAATCGTAGCTTACGCAAACACTCGAAATTTTGAACGAGCCAACAGAATGAAATAGAGGGAGGGGGGGGGGATAAAAGATGGAAATAAACAGCATGAATTTAATGAGAATTAGATACATTATACTTTTGTAAAATTTATCTTTTTACTTTCTAAATCAATAAATCATATTGTGTGCTACAAGAAATTCGTTTAACTTACAATACAAATGCTGAAGAGACCATCGTAACAATTAATTTATAACAAGTTAAATTTCGATATTTAAAATAGCAAGTAAAATAATAGCGCAAACGGTTTGCTATCGTCTACTACTATTTCGTGGATGCAAATAAACAACAAAATGTGAAAAAACAGCAGAGAGATTTTCCAGCTTAATTGGCTTACCACTGAATCTACCCATGTGTACCCTTAACGAATTTGGACCCTTTGCCCTTTTACCCTATGCACTAAATTTACTTTCGCTCCAGTCGGCATTACGACTTGATTTAGATATAACAAACTAGAGAAAATTTTTGTCAAACATTTGTAAATTATGTGTTTAGAATTATTCAAAACAAAAAATCTTTTGAAATCGTGATAGATGTTAAGTCATATAATCTTTAGAGAGACGTTAAGAAGTGATTTAAAGAAGATTTTACATAATAAAATATCAGTTTTAATCCTTAAACGGTTTTTCAGTATGGCATATCGTCTTTCTTTGTTCAATACTTCTTCCATTGCTTATAAATTTTTTATTAATAAAAATACATATATTTACTTGGTATTGTTATGTTCCTTAATGTTTGATTTTCGATTGAAAAAATTTTCTTGCATTTATTTTTTGAAAGTTGTAAGCAATCGAATTAGGTAGGTATGCCATATCACAAAGTGTTGCTTGCAGTGTCGTTGATAAATAATAATAATTAATTCCATTTAAAGATTAATTACTATCATTTGTCAATATTTGTAAGCATACAGTTTTTATTTATTAAAGAATAATTATAAAAATTGCATTTATTTTAATTAATTAAATACGCAATTCATATCGTTTAATTTCTAAATAATACACAATTGGGAAATTTTTCATAACAAAACAAATGCAAAAAATTAATTAAATTTTCAGAAAATAAAAGAGATTAATTCTTATCTTTAAATCGTTCAATAAATAAAAACAGTAATTCTTTTTCCGAACATATGATAAATATAAAAACAAAGTTTTAGACTCTCTAATATTTTATAAGAACCTATTTAAAATATTTAAAAAAAATTTAAATCCTATGGATGCATTTGGTTCTTGCGGAAATTTTATATTTATTACTTATTTATTCCGTAATATTTTACACTTATTTTTTTATATTTGCCTTTTTTAGCATTTATCATTTTTTAGAAACGAAAAACCTTGTTTTATTGTTGTCGGAAAAACGATAGACTAGTTTGACTCTTGTCGGAACAAAATTATTCACGATATGACGTTATGATAGAGATTTTGCTCCAGAACTTGAATGTAAAAAAAAATGGATTCATTCATTCTTGTGGAAACCTTTCAATTATAAAACATAAATTTACAAAAATAAAACTTTATTAAATACTGAAAAATCGATGTAATTCTACTAACACAACAAATATAAGTTCTTTCTGATATTGATTGAGTCCACACTATAGTAAACAGAATTGATTTTAATCACAGAAGCTACAGCCAAGTCACATCATTTGCTTGAATTATCACGACGCGCTAATAAATGACGTACAGTACGTCAACAAATGCAATCGCACATGATTAATTAATCGTATTCCTTTCATCTTATTTCAGTATTCGTGATTAAACGTCAAACAGCTAATGGCAAGTATCCGAGAAGGACCAGCTACCCGCGTTTTATTATTCGAAGTATTACGGGAACCGGACGCAACCGGGCGCAGCGACAGGCCAATTAACGGAGAGAACGATTTAAATCCTGTGACTCGTTACAATGAAAACGCTTTTTGAGGGGGCTGTTATTATTACAACGGCACAAGGTACCTTTGATGCCGCGATCCCGAATAGATAGAAGGAAAACAAAGCCGACCGCGGAAAAGAGAAATGGAAATTTTAATTGCGCGAAAGGGAGAACCCGTATCTTACTCTCTTCACCCTCTCGCGCATCCTCCCACTTCTCCCCATTTTCCGGATTATTTTCAGATCTTGACGGTAACATCCTTTTTATTTCCGTCTGTTTCATTACGCTGCTCTCTCGTGTCAGCCTCTCTCGGCTCGAACGAGTGAAGATTAAACGCGCAACATTTAATGCCAGTATCGCGTTTTCCATTTGTGCAATATTGTGTTCAGCTATTTCAGATTAAATAGTAAATAATGAAAGAAACAAATATTAATAAGATCGCAATACATATACACACACACAAATATATACATTTTTTTTTAGTATTGAAAAATTCCTTGTTAATATCATTTAGAATATATTTTCTTCTATTTACTTTATTACTCTCGTGAAGAAGTAGATAATAAATTGTTATAGGTAATCATTCTAAGCTATATTTATAGTACGCGAATATAATTAATAATAAAGATAAAAGACAAACGTGGAACTATAATAAAAATAAGTTTTTTTTAATATTTGTCAGATTCTTTTAATTTTCAATTTCTCATTTATCTAATTTCATTTAAAATTTTTACAAATGTATGTAAAATTTATAAGTTTTTCTTTAGTTTTCTATTTCAACATACAAAATCTCCATCTATGTTTTTAGACTTTCGATAATTTGTATTTTTATATATCGCTTATATATAAGTATAATCGTCAAATTGTTGTTTTCAGGAAAGACGTTCGTTAACAACTCGCTCCAATCACAAGCACAACTGCATTTCCAGTCTCGCACGTGAGGGAAGTGCATTCGCATGCGGCATATTGTTTCAGCCTTATAATACCAAGCCGTCGCGGAACATGTCGAGTCGATACAACAGCATCCAATGCTCTGAGAAACGCTTATCGATTAAGGAACATTTCAATGGGCAGCGTTCGCTGATGATAAGACGTCAGACGCACAATCGCGTGCTCCCTTATATAGCGTATGAAGGCGCACGTGTATCATTATTGTATCGATTATCACTCAAAATAGGACTATCTGCAACAATGATGATGCATATCCCTATTGATACTTAATAATTCCACGAAGGACGTAATATAATAACTGTAAAAAAGGTAATAAAAGTATGAAAAATAAAAATTTAGATTCTAGTATTAAAATGTAATTTGTATATTTTCAAAAATATTTGATAGATTTGTTAGATTAGACAATTTTATTATTATTATTATTATTATTATTATTGTTATTGTATTATATTGGCACTTTAGAATTACATATATAACATAGTTAAATATAATAATGAAATAAACATATAAATTAAGTTTATGAAATTATGTATAGAATAAAAATGTTTACTTAGGTGTACGATTTTTTTAAATTGTAGCGTAACTTCTATCATAGATGTGTTAGGAACGAGATGTTACAGCAGACTGAGCGGCAGTCGCTGCTGCGTGCTCAGACGAGTTTACGCGTGTCTGGCGCGATTTGTTTATAACGTAGCCTCGATTATTTTACTTACCCCTATAGTTTA
>NW_017257470.1:1208910-1220659 GCF_001594055.1 Mycetomoellerius zeteki | reverse complement strand
CGCTTCAGCCGCCGTTTTCTTCGAATGAAAGAAGAAAATCAATACTTCCCGCATATGACGATTATTTGGCACAAAATCAGACATTTTCACACAACCAAAAGAATATAACGTCAAAACAAAATCACTAATGTGTCGAAGCGGTTTGTTTACCATATGTCTAAGCTTGGTTCATGACGTTTAGATTATGTCAGAATCGACCAGCACTTACTGCTGGAACCATCTATTGACAAACAGCGGGAACTTAGTTGCGCACCTAATAGATTCAAGTCACAAAAATTAAATACGTTTTCTTACTTGCCACATGAGGAAATCGCTAAGTCGAGTTTCTCCGGAAGTACGAATTAATAAATCTGGATTTGGAGACTTATAAGTGTACAAACAGTCAGTAATCAGTTTCATCCCTTGCTTTATCGATATTAAAAAATATATATATAAAAAATTATATATATATTTTTATATATATAAATTATATAAAATATTAAACATTTATTTATATATGTCACGAAACTAATTGAAGAGAGTACGCCCGCGCCGTTATATCAATAATTTTTTCAAATCGTTTTCAGCTGTGTTCTGGGAGCATACTGTTAGCATTATTGCATGATTTTATCTTAATTGTTTATGGGACATAAAACAAGAGGATGACATAAAACAGGATGATGCAATAACGCTGATAGCACACTCCCTGAACGCAACCTTAGTGTAATATATAAAATCAAGTGTAAACATAAATATGGTTCATTGTAATTATACTTACATGTATAAGCCAAAGCAAAATTATAAACTATTTCATTATTTTCCCTAGTAATAATCATAATTTCAGCAATTACTTTATATAGGTCTTCTGGCACTAGGGACAAATTGCCAATCACGCGAATGCATATTCCGTCGTTCATCAATTCTTCTCTGGAAATTGTTTATTTAAATTTGTAATAACAAAATCTATTTTGCGCTGCGATGTGATACCTGATTCAAAAAATTTTTTATGTTACACATACTTCTCTTCTATGTAATACTTAAACTTCTGCTTTAAAAAATCCATGAGTTCATCAACTTCTTCTTTGCTACGTTTAAAGTTCTCTATACTAAACGTATAAAATGTGATTTCTGTAATACCCAAATTCTTGCAGTGGTTTGTCATCTCAAACAGTTTGTCGCACCTGTCATAAATAAAATATAAGATATGAGACAAATGAACAATAGGCCAATATATCTGCAAATTCTCTTTAAAATTCTCTTTAAAAATACATACCCTTTTACGTGTCTCCGTTCTTTCCCCCCCTGTTTCTTTATATAACGTCTATTACCATCCATGATAAACGCCACGTGTTTAGGCACTTCGCCGGCCTTAATGATCCTTAAAGCCAGGAATTGAAACCAGTTCAAAATGCGTTCCTTTAGCCACGACATCATATTTTAAATTCCACGTTCAGGCGTACGAAAATGTATAATCTGCGATCGACTGACTCTCTTCAATGTTTCAAAAGTTTCTGTCACATTCACAGTCCAATATTCAATACTTGTCGACGAACACAATATATATAGTGCTCATTAACACGATAAAAATGATATCAGCTGCTAATCATCGTCTAACCTTTGAATCGTAATTTGAAAAATGAGTTACATGTGCATGTAATAATACTGTTTCCACACGGAGAGAAAAAATTTGCTATGATCGCTGATCCTTTGTCGTAACGGCAAAGTCCATTTGTGAATATAGCGCAAATTATTTGCAGGTGTAGCAAATAAAATTTGTCGACTTATATTTGTTTAACCAGCAATCAAGATTTGCTACAGTTGCAATAAAAAGAAATAATATTTGTTAAATAAGCAAAAGATATATAATTGCATATAATATTTGGAGATAAAGATTAAGATGAGATTAAATTAATTAATTAAAATAAAGTAAAATGGAATTCCTTCTTTTTATTTTATTACTACCTGTTTGGATTAGGAAAAAAATCCTTTTACAAGTTGGTAAAAAGACTTTTTTAGCAATCCATATATTCTATTTTTTTTAAGTAGATAATTATATCACTTGATAGAGCAACGTTTCAGCTTTAAGAATCTGTATTTTTAATTACATGATTTTATTTGCGATGGTTTTTAACGGAGTTACGGGCAATAAAATCAGAATATTCCTTTTTATTTAATCTGCGAATAACTCAGGAAATATCGTAGGAATATTTAAAAAACACGATTTTGTAGGTTTTTAGGGAAAGCTTCAAGCTTTCACGATAGGTAGTCTAAGATCATCTAATGATGCCTTGTATACAATTAATATCTCCGTAATTTATCTCTCTCTCTTTCTCTCTCTCTCTCTCATATAATACAATCCTGTATGAATTTATATACTACATATGTAGTCCTTTAAACTGCGCGTCGAAATAATTTTTCGATCTTGAAACGCAAACTCTCTACTAAACTACTGCAATAATATCACGAGTTAAATTGACCAGAGCAATTTAACAACTCGATACTCTTACATATCTTAGAACGATCTTAACAAGTTTAATTGATATTAAATCTATAAGAAATTGCTTTCGAGTTAATTTGCAAATAATAATTATGTTAAATTTGCAAATTAATATCACAGATGTTTAAAATACATCTATAACAAAAGTATTTGTAATAATAGAAATAGATGATTTGCTATTTTTATTAAGTTTTATCACAATTAATTTCTTGCTCATGTAACGATGTTATTTTCTTGTTTGTTGGATCTCGCATCTTTACAGAATCTTGTTTCTTTTGTGGCGAATTTTTCGAAGCACTTGCTCATCCTTTGTCCACACAGAGTGCCGCGAAACGAGGAGGACGAAAGAAATAATAATTCAAGGAGGAATGACTGTGACGGAGAAAACGGAAGGCGAGGAAAATGGAGTGTATATGAAAGGGAATGGGTGAACAGCAGGAGGGCTGTTCATAGCGACGATGAAAAGAAAGGGAGGAAAGCGAGAGAGCGCTGGCGTATTCGCCATAATAATTATCGCGGGCTTTCTTCCTCGCATGCTGCGAAAGCAACAGGTGGCTGCGCTCGCGCGTGCCACTCGCAATCGCACAGACAAATCGTTCGGGATAACGACGAATCGCAATCGAAGTCCGGTGATTAGCGAGCTCCGATGGGGACTCGATTACCGTCGCCGGTTGAAGGGCAACCTTGATTGCACGTCGCAGTCGAAGCAGAAGAGGTATCGTGGCAGAGTTTTTACTCGCTCCTAATACTCCACGTGTCGCTTTGCATTTTCATGATATATAACGAATGCTTCTTTGTAGGGGAACTTGGGATATAATGAAACCATGGGATATAATGGGATGTACTCGATATCTTTTTACAGATATGCTAATATGTAATGAATTGTCAGACAATAGTTACTGTTAGATGTATCTTATTATATATTGTTATTAGTTGTCATATTATTTTTACCTGAAAATTGCTAAAAATTGTTTAATGTGTTCGCTTTACTGTCCGCGAATGAGTTACAGATTCTTTGGTATGTTCGCATAAGGTAAGCAATAACAAAATTCTATTTTTTATTATCATAATTCTATTTTTTATTATCATAAGTACATTTATCTTATTATATAATCTTTTTTTATTACTTTAGTAAAATCTATACAAAAATATATTGATTATCTGTGATATTTTATATTATCTAAAGTAAATTTATGTACTTCGAGGCATAATGGTGCACTAGTGCTATTTTATGTTTAAAATGAGTTTATGATTCATGTGCAAGTGTAGATAAAAATGATGAGAATTATTTTATTTGTGTTATCTTCTTAAACATTTTTATTTATGTTCAATATAATAACAGTATACCTTGTATAATGTATCACTCAGCATCACATATAGAATTATTAATAAAAAATTAAAAATTAAAAGTGCAACAATGTATTTTTACTTATATTATATGTTCTAAGTCACTTTTAAACAATGTTCAATATTAATTTTTTAAAAATAGACAAGTTTTCTGTGGTGCTCCATTATGCCCTGCATAAATGACATAGTGAGGTTACGACACACTCTCACAAAACAATAATTTCGTCCTGTTAATCTATACTTTTGCAGTAAAACTTAAGTTTTCCTTATAGTAAATACTTCAAAAAATATTTTAATATATAACAAAGTTGATTTATTTATCTTTAATATGTTTAAAACTTGAAAAAATCTAACTATAACCATTATACCCCAGGTTCCCCTAAATATATAAGTAAGAAAAAGAAGAAATTACATTTTATTCCATTTTGATAATGTAGCTAAACAAGAGTTAAAGAAATTACATATATATTTTAATTAATTTTCATTGTATAACATGTAATTATTTGTGTGTGTGTGTGTGTGTGTGTGTTATATTTTATAAAGAATAGAAAATACATAATTTTAAAAACGTAAAATGTATACCCGAAAGAGTAGAAGATTGAAGTTAGCATAAAGAACGTATCATTATTGTTTTGAATGACTGCTGCAACTTTTTCACCTTCTATTTATAACAAGTAACTAAGAACTATTTATATCAATGTGCTTACAGCACATGCAATCATCCTAATGGAATAGTACGTAAAGTTTAAAGGAACAAGGGCGCCTTGGCCAGCTTCCCGACTTTCCTGTTCACGCCCTTTGCACGGAAGGATGCACCTTCAGGGGACTATTTGCATAGACTGATTGCAGTTTCAATTAGGAGAGAGCGACGTAACTTTTTCGCGAGTTACAAAGGCGCCGCTGCGAGCAGACTGGAAAGAAAAAAGGCCGAGGAAAGAAAAGAGGCAGGGAAAAGAGAGCAAGATGGAAGAAGCGGAATTTGCCGTATCCTATTGTCGACGACACAATGAAGCCGGCAATCCTTCGACTGTTTTTGTACTGAAGCAAAATGAGCCAATCCATAATCGGAAATTACAGTCAGACAATGCAGTGAAAAATTTTCATATTTTTGCATAATGAAGCTGGAAACAGCTTGTTACTAAAATCGATACATACCTCAAGAAAAAATATTTTATTTTAAAAACCAAAATTTTATTGTAACAAAAATTTAATTGAAATACACCGAAAAACATTTTTTTGTTAAAATATACCGAACATAACTATAATTTTACGTGAATTAAATTTAGTTTAATTAGTATAAATAAATATTTTTGTTATTTTCGAAAAAGGAAAATTATTTTGTAAAAAGCTATTAAATTTTTGGTTACATAAACAAAATATTTGATTGCTGTTAAAAATATCTCAACTAAACAATTTTGCTAAAGGCACTAAATTTTTTTTCTTAGTGTTAATTCAATATTTTCACTAAAGATAAAAACAAATATAATTATTTAACTTTCTTAAATAATTTACCATGTGAAGTAGCAATATAAATGGAAAATTATTCTTCCCGTTTTCTATTATTCATCATATAATCTTATACAGATCATTGTTATCTTACACAGCATAGTACGATCATAATTGAAAAATTTAATAACTCAATTCATATATATATCTGACAAGGCGTAAATTTAATTTATGAGAAATTTGCTTACCTCGTAAATCATATTACATTCTTATCAAGTCGTGAATCATTCGTACCCACTAACAAGATCCAAAAATTTCATAAAACCGAACATATCGCCGGTTTGCCTTAAATCACGACTGGCGGCAAAAAATGTCGACAACGATGCTGCGCGTTCCGACGGAAAATTAATTTGTCTATATAAAAAACGGTAAGGAAGAAGAAACGCGTTGAGACACGAAGACGACGGGGACGAAGAGAGATAACCTGCGGCAAAACCGATCTGCTGTATCTTTTTGCGCGACGTCACAATGTCGGAATCAATTTAAAGAGGATCGTGATCGAAACTACAGCTATTTCCTCTTTTCACGGTTTATCTATGATCTGTGATTGAGGCACTTTGTGATATGTACTGTTCAATTACATATAAAAGCTGAACATAGTGTAATACAAGACAATATTAACTTAACCTTTTCATTATGTGTGTTTACAATTTAATCGCAGTTTACAATTAAAATGTGGAAATTATTTTACTATTTCTTCATTTTATTAATAAACCTTATTCTTGACAATAAAATTGCGAATCGGAAAATCGATTAGAATTTCATTAATTCCTGCTCCGTCTCATCTAAATAGCTATTTTTACCGTCCGTTCTAATGGCGAAAAGATAAAACGAATCACCCTGTATAATTCAAAGAGCGCGATCCTTCTATCTCGCGACGATATATAAACTGTGCGCGTGTACCGATGTGTATCACTCGAAATTGAATTTCGAGATATGAACGCGGTCCATATCCAATTCTCGACACATACACACATCTCCACATTCACGTGCAAATACGGAGTGCGCGCGTACATGTATATACGTATGCGCACATAAACGTGTGCATGCACAATCGATACTCTTCGACCTACTTGCGGAAAAGAGCATGGGAAGCGGAGCACATATGTGTGACGGAAAGACATTATATACCGGTATCTCTCAAGTTATAATGATCCGTAGGACACTACGTAACGGGTCAATGCTTCCAATGTGAACCACTCTACACTATTACTCGCGAAAATATCCCATCTCAAAGAAGGAGTCGCACGTTCGACGATCGACAAATATTCTGCCATGACGTACAGATCGAGTAACCTGACAGTCAGTTAATCGAAAGGATGTTTATGACGTTTGTAATATCTCCTTATTTACTATTTATTTTTAGTTTTATCTGTGTGTGTATGTGTAGTGTGTGTACATATATATATATGTTTATTTATATTATTCACGTATATAAATTGTGTCTATCAATCAAGATTTCAATTTTCAAACGCTATTGACACTTTATGAGAAACCTATTACCTAAACAAAATAAAATAATAAAAGAAATAATAAAATGATAAAATCAATAAATATACATTAGATGCAATTAACAACGAAAATTAAAAGGTTTGCTATATTATGCCAATGAGAAAAACCTATCCAAAATTCATTGGTTATCAAATGTAAATTCGAACATTCTTGGTTATAATCCGAGAGTAACTTACTACATCGACATCTCAATTGAGCTGATCTGTTTCATGCAGTTCTGGCATAGGCGCGAAACATGCGAATGCGCAATATGTGTCCGTTCACACGTCCGAGAATATGGCATTCCAATAACTCGCCAAGCGACGTTAATTAGCCGGAAACATGGAGGAAACGGAATTTAGAGATTGCCACGCACGTTTGAATTTTTGCGAAATAACACAATGACGCGCGGAATTTCCGTGCTGTAATTATCGATGTAATCGTAAATGTAAACGTAATTTTCTATTAATCTTGAAGAGTTATAACAAAAAAAGAACAGGCTGCTTTTAATTTCATAAAATTTACCAATTCGTCTATCATATTTATTTTGATATCTTTATAACATATTTATTTCAAAAAATATATAATACAGTATTTATAAAGAAACACACGCACATATTGCATGATAATTTCACTACTGCGTCTAATAGTTAATTCCTAATTTCATAAACAAATGATTATCAAAAAATCTAAATTTTTTATATTTGTTCATGTAAGTGTCAAATAAAATCACTCTTAAGCAAATGCACATTTAATATTCTTTGTAAACATATAATTCTTTGTAATATGTTACAAGTAAATACTATACATTAATGGTAAAACATTTTCAATCATCAATCGTTCCAAACAATCTTTCAATATTGAGGATGTTTGCGACAATGAGTTCGCTGTTTTAATTAATTATATCATCATATGAAATACGAATTAAAGCAGGCAAAGTATATTTGATTGCTTCGAGAAAGTCAATGCAATCCTACTCGGCCGCGTCCTATGTCCCAACGGAAATTATCGAATCGTATCGAGGTACGGCTTTGTAAAACGGCAATCCGCAGGTAGTTTAATTAAACCTCCGTCGCTAATTAACGCCGATTTTATGGCGTCCACATCTCTCGAGGTTCGCGTTACAGCCGAGTGATTTCGAATGGTTCTCAGACCTTTAAAGCAAAACGAAAAGCGAACGAATGCGCAATGCATATCGTAAACTGCAATTTTCATTAATTTTCGTTCACGTAAATGATCAAATGGAGAATATGCAAAATTATCATTCTCGTCATTCTTTTGTAATTATTCGTCCGTAAATGCCTTTTAATATTGTAATAAAAAGTATGAATTGATGGATTGTCGTCTGCATGAAATTCCTTACTGAAGAATTATCCGATTATAAAGTTATTTTATAATTAAGAACTTGGAAGCAAAATTAATAAGTGCGATGTTGGAAATCTGCCGTGAAAGATAAACGTTGCTATCGACAGAAGTTTCCACTGCAAAGTTACTAAATTATATTACAGCAGTAGTAAAAATAAATTAAATTTTATTATTGCAAAAAATAGGAAAAGCTTCACTCCAATTTTAGGACGCATTATTGTTGATATTTAATGAAAATTAATACCTAACAAATTAATTTTTCAAAAGTTTTTTTATCGATATCACATGATGCGTCAACATTTTAATATCACAAAGGAAAATCGCATTGATGCAATTGATTCTAATTGAAAAAAGAACAGATCTAATTACCGTTACCCGAGCTAATTAATTACGATGAATTAATTTGCTACGTAACGAATTTTAACTGACAATCAATGCTACGTAACCGACACACTACACTAAATTATGATATTGAGAACTTACGCACGATCAAACTAAACGAGCAATTATGATCATACAAGTATAATGAATCATACGAGTTATATAGAGAGCGTATACTTTTACTTTTATTCGTGCAGACAAATGCGTCGAAAATAAATACAGATGTCAAGATGTTCCTTTCTCTTTTGTCTTTTACTGAAAGATTACAGAAAGTACTGTGCAACAAAATTATGTATCTCGATTTACTTTCATTCCCGATGCGCTTACAAGTTTTTGTTGCATAAACAAACGTTGCTGCCGATTCTAATACCTTAGCCTCTTTTTATTTACTTCCTATGGCACATTTTTTAAGTATATACTGTAGGCATATTTTTGAGTAATAAATTTAAAAGTGCAAGCCTTATTTAATGCTGGGCATTATTCGGCTCACGTACCTTATTTATTACTGTAGTTTCTCGTTATGTGTTTTTCAACATTAATCGTGCACAAAATCAAATATTATTAAATATTAGGTACCGCGAAAAGTTCGTGTCATTTTTTTCAAGAGATGTTTATTGGGGAAAAAACGACACAAACTTTCCGCGGTACCTAATAATAAAAACTTTATGCGAATGAGGTGTAGAGCGTAGGCATTAAAGCGCAACTGAACTTACAATTAATAAATGTGTAATTTTAATACTTAAAAATAATACATATGTCAGCGCGAACGTTTCGATTCGCTTTGGAGTCATCATTAGCGATGCATTTTGTTTTCTCGATTGTTTTCTCTTCTAAAGATTTGACACATTTCTCCCTCTACATAAGCAGCCACTAATGGATTGAATGATCAAAAGTGAGGTGCAAGAATTTGATAGTGAAAATAATACGTAAGAAATTCTGAAATTGAATATTCATTGCATTATAATCTTTACGATGTATTTAGTTCAATGAATTTAGAACGACTTACCATATAAGAAGAAGAAGCGTGTTAATTAGACGCCTTCACTATATTGAGGCACGATTGCCAGAGGATTAGAACAAATACTTTCTGTGACTAATAATATACTTAATTCACGTCATCATTTGATAACCGTATTCACTCACCAACCGATTAGCTACCATTGGCTGCTTCATCACTGAACGCCCGTTTGAATGCGGATCAATCAGCAGGCCGCAAGTCTGATCACAATCGCAACCGTTAATTAACGCGATCTAACCACTTCGGCTTTCCTGGCACTCCCCGATGTTTGTCGCAACTACGTTCAAAAATCACATGACGTATAATACACAAGCGGGATATATGTACAAAAGCGCAGTATAAGGCAACAAGCGGGAAATTTTATGATTCGCATTGTTCAAGCAATTTGAAAAGGGGCACAGAAATGATCAAAATAGAAATTAGATAATACGCGTTTAGGCTTATTAACATTTTATGACAATTGTTCGTCACTCAATTCGACATTCCCGATACTCGTTGAAATTCGTTTTGTATAAAGAAAAAATTATTATAATATATTATCAGAATACGAAACAAGTAATTCCAAGTTGCGGGAACGGAGCTGTAGATAGGTACAATAAATGACAGCATATGAAGTAACTGTATGATGTGTTCCAGTTAACGTTCACAACGCTCATGAACATTATTTGTCATTGTTGAATATTTAGTAAACAACAACTAAAAGATCAAAATAATTACATGGACATTACGAGCGCTAAGAAGAAAGCAGCCTATAGATGAGTCAGGCGCAAACAAGAGATATTTCACTCTCGAGTCACAGTGCGAGTCTTAGGCCCAATTTTACAATTCACGATTAAGGGCTATAGCAGAAAGACTGACTTATAATCTTAAGACAGTTCTTGTGCGTTACTAAAGACAAGACTTAAGTCATAAGACACTGTCTTAAGATTATAAGTCAGCTTTCTGCTATGGCCCTAACTCTTAATCGAGGTTCAACTTATTCATTATCTCTTTCCAATTCTAGAATTGGAAAGAGATGAGGAACAAGTTGAACTTCGATTAAGAGTTAACCGTGAATTGTGAAACTGGACCTTAGTGAGTCGGTGCGTTTAAGAAACGAATCAGCGCGAATCAACGAGCGCAAATAGCGAAAATAGTGCGAGGAATCAGTAGAGGCCAGTGAAAATAAGGAGCGAGTCAAATCGAGTTAGCGAGAGTCGAGCAACGATGTTTATTTGACTCGAGAGTGAAATGCCCCTTGGGCGCAAAAAGTGTGTGTTCTAAGAATGAAAACAAAACAAACTCGAAACGTAACTGTCATAACTCTACTTATCGCGAAATAATATTGCAATGCGTGAACAGCAATATCTTATTTCTAATAGGATGTATACTTAAATAATAATATCTGAGTTAAATGAAATTATCGAAATTGTATGATGTGCCAAAATTTTTTATGTATAAATTATATTTATTATTATTATTTATATAAATATGTTTCGTTCCCTAGTAACGAAATTTTAAGGATAAAAAGATCTCATGTTTAAAATTAAAACAAGTAAAATTGTCTTCTTTTTTCTTAAATAAGTTAAGGGTACATTAATGGCTTAATTATAATAATAATTCTACGAAGGGGTTGCTATATACTTTATTTATTTCTGTTTTATATGTTGCAGGTATCTTCTCTTTAATGAAAAAAAAAAACGGAAATATTACGAATAATGTTAAAATAAATGGAGAGAATTTTTAACGTAATCGCCCAAGCGACGCCTTTAATGTCGCGTTTACTGCCCGCGAATAGAACATCGCAAACAACCAGGTATACGCTCTATGAAACACTTTAATTAACACGCTACGACGATCACTCAATCTTAATTAACACGCTAGGCGGAAAGTTTATGTAGCATTTGCATAAATTAACTCTTTCGTGCACGTATTCATTCTTCTGGCCATTATGTACACAAGTGATAGTTGATGTTAAAAAAAAACTTTCGTTGAACTATATATACAGGGTGTTTCCAAATTAAATGGCAAAACTTCGGGAGCGTGTAGAGGAGTAAAAAACTAAGAAAAAAAGTCCTATAGACATATGCTCCTTTTTGCTTTGTTTCGCAGGAAATCACGAAAAAAGAAAAAAATATATTTAATTTATTATTTTAATTATTTTATTTATAAACTTTTTAATGAAG
>NW_017257470.1:1185342-1205120 GCF_001594055.1 Mycetomoellerius zeteki | reverse complement strand
TAAATTTTGCACTTTTTGAATGTGGTAGGGATAGCGATTATCTCCTTTTACAGTTCGCCAAATTGTTTGTGGTGACACTCCCAATACAGCCGACGCATTCCGAACGCTGGTCTCAGGATGATTGTCAAAATGTTGTAAAATACGATTCCCTGCCTGCAAATCTCTTCGTAACGCTGCTTGAAATCGGTTGTTTTCTTGTCGAATTGAAAATGTTCCAGTCTCTCGCAATCTATTAAATGTCAACATAAACACTCTTCGGTTTGGCACTCTTCTGTTTGGAAATCGTCGTGCATATTCTCGCACCGCCTTTAAAGCATTACCGTTGCAGAAACCGTATACAAAAACCATATCAGCATATTCACTATTAGAATACGTACGCGGCATATTGCAAAAGACAAAATTCATCTACTGTTAAAGGCTTTCAAAGAGCGACTGACAAATTCATAACAGAAAGTGGAAAATGTAATCAAATATGTCGGTGCTAGATATGGCAAGAAATGTAAACATTTTTTTTCGATTTCTCTGAAACGGAGCAAAAACGAGCATATGTCTATAGGACTTTTTTTCTTAGTTTTTTACTCCTCTACACGCTCCCGAAGTTTTGCGATTTAATTTGGAAACACCCTGTATATATAATTAATAGTTATAAGATAATAAATGTAAATGATTCTCAATACATATATTGATATCTCAGAATATTTCGAAATATTTTCTTCTAAACTGTAAATCTACAATATTTTGTACCAAATACATATAAGTAATAACGTGATTAGATACTTTATAATAATTTCAAAAGTATTAATTAAAATTATGTTTTCTCAAATCATTTTATATATAATTAGAGCAACTTATATGCTTTATCTACTTAATTTGATTAATGACAAATAACAATGAGGTAATTAATAAAAGCTGTAACTAACTATCCACACAGCATTTATTTAATACATTATATACGGTATTTTATGCTTTTACCATTCTTTTTATATTCTAATTTGAATTTTTATTCATCATATAATACTTCGACAGTATTAATTTTATTTTTACATCTTCACGCTGATATACATATAATGCTCATCTTTTGAAATTGGGCCGATATGAAAAACATCCTATCTCTTAGGGCAGTATTCATAGTCCGTTCTTATTTTAAGAACGTCTTAAGTAATGTCTTAAGATGCTAATACAGCTCTCTGATTGGTTTATAATATCTTAAGACTGTACTTAAGACGGTCTTAAATATAACGTCCGACTACGAATATCGACCTTTTTGTTTAACAACAATGTTTCAAGGAGAATCGGTCCCGAACATTCAATACTACCTGTAACAGGTCCCTTAGTATTGAATAGATATATTAAAATAGACAGTTTATTTATTTAAGATTAAGAGAACTGTTCGTATAGAAATAAGAGCAGTAAAAATGTAACATCGCTTTTATTCAGGATACGGATCTGGAAGCGGATAAACGAAATTGAAAGTATCCGGAAGAAATGTCCGCGCACAAAGGACGAAAGCGAAAGGACTGGAGAAGGTTGAGCAGCTTTCAAATGGAAACCCAAAAAACGTATCCTATTTCAGTTGGACGAACGCGTTACTTTCACGATCCAGTTTATCGAGGCAGTGGACAAACTTTCGGACGAATATTGGCCAATCGTGAAAAAACGATATTATTTCTAGCGGTGATCAAATAAGTGAAAAATCTATACGTCGCTTCATAGACGACTATAGTCTTTGACTAACATGATTGTCTCAAAGGCAATAAATATTTTCTATTAACATCCATTGTTATAATTTTATTATAACAATATATGAACTAAAAGGATATTTAACGGTAATAATAATTAAATTAATATTAAAGGCAATAATATATTGAAGGCAATAATAATATAAAATTATATGATTGTAATCATACTCATTGTTTTTACAGACACAATAAAAAGTAGAACTAATTAATCTTCACAACATTTTAGAAAAAGCCGTACATAATCTACATTTTAAAATAAATAAGTCCGCATTCTTATTCTATGTTTATATGCTAACATAAATATTACCTATTGATTAAATAAATTGTATCCTAAATGTATATACATATAGAATTCATCATCCAATCCGTTTATTGTAACTTGATTTACGCACACTACATTTCGCCAACGGCATTAATTTCTCGCCGCATTCAGTTCACATTTATTCGTCATTAAGCGTCGCCGCGATGAAAGTCACGCAATTAATTCATCGCGCGATTGCCGTTTGTCCGCTGCACACGATTACCATGTGGCCGCAAAATGCCGCCTTTAATTCGCTCAACGCTACCACCATGCAGCTGATAACGCTGCCAATAAGGTCTTGTTAAAATATGCTTTCGCGCGACAATTAGAGCGATCAATTTTTATTGTGCGATCGCAGCATCGCGTTGGAAATTCGGACAAAACACGCCGCAGACAAATAATATACCGCTGCATTGGACGGCTGGTTAGCAAAACCGATCTCTGGCGTGAAATACGATACTTTGATGTTGACAGAATATTGATACTTTTTCCCTCAATGGGAGAGAAATATTTTCACTATTTATAATCCTTTAATTTTAAGAATAAAGCGACAAGATTAACATTTTAAAAAAATGTTAACAAAATAAAAAAAAAGAAAATATATTATAAAGAAGCATGTCTCAAATTTCATTAGAAATTAAGACATTAACTTTTTTATTTTTATTTACGAAAATTTAATTTAGAATAAGGAGATGAAAAAATCGTTTTGCTTTACTTTTGCTCATCTATAAATTTCTGGCTTTAAACTTCCTTCAAAATTTTTGAAGTTTATTTTTTCTGATTTTAATTGGACAGCTAAAGTCAAATTTGTATTTGTTCAAAAGCGCAGTCGAAACGCAAATTTAGTGACTGTGCCGATTGTGATGAAAAATTTGATTCATCGCGATGCAGTAGCAATTCAATCGGAACGACAGGTTTTCAATGCACGATGTAATATTTGATATACATATATATTGTTCAAAATGATAATTTGACGTTACATATAAACCAAGCTGTCGTCCGAAATCAAAATATCGCACCATATTTGTCATTTATAACGCGAAAATCTATTTTTCATATGTAAAATTTACAACTTGTGTATACTAGTAATAATTTTATAAAAAAATGACCTTTTTTTCTTCAATTAAATAAATACGAAGACGCGTCGTTATAATGCGCAAATAATTATTCAATTTGTTTTCACATGTTCGATAATTTTTGAACGAGCTTTTCAAATAACGGTCCAATTGTCGAAGAGACTGTTTCATTATATGTATACAGGGTGTAACTGAAATAACGCTCACTAATCATACAGTGCTATTCTTAGTGAAAAACTAAGTCGAAAAGTCCTCTACCATTTTTGCAATTTTCGCAATAGTTAACGAGATATTAATTTCTAAATATTGCCGCATAAACAGATAAAATCGATGTATAAGACAATTTTAAAATATCTTTCCGTGTTCTTTGTGAAATATTTTTCTTAAAGAACTCTTAAAAATCTTCTTGAAGATTTTTCTTAAAGAACTCTTAAAGATATCTTTTAAAGCTGTCTTATATGTCGATTTTAGACATTTTGCTCATTGGGTAACTAAAAAATATATTACAAAAATTGCAAAATGGTAGAGGACTTTTTGTCTCAGTTTTTTAGTAGGAATAGCACTATATTATTAATGGCCGTTATTTCTGTTACAATCTGTATATTTGCAATATATATTGAATTATCGCTATTTGATTTAATTAATCAACCAATACTCTTTTCTATTGTACCTTATATTGTATTTTTGCAATGTACCATCATTCGTTTTCTGGTTTTATTCTTTTATCATTAATAACGTTATATCAATAATAGTATATACAATCGTATTATTACAATTCTGCGTACCAATCAATAATCATCCAACTTCTAAATTTAATATTCTATCACAAATTCCTAACTATGTATATTGAGAATATATTCCATATTATTCAACGAGCTTAAAATTAACAATATTGAGCAATACTCCATATAGAAAGATATCTTTCTAACTCCATTTCGTATCAAATTACTGTAAAAGCAGCACGTCGTGATGGCGGAACTAATTAAAGATTTTAAGAATCAGAATTATGCAACTCTAAACTGCGGATAATGAATTTACATGAATTTAAAACATTTTTAAAATAAAAAATGAAATTGAAATTAATATTAAAAAAAATCCGAACATTGCGTAGTATTTATGTTTTACACAACGTTTATATCTATTATTTATATCTATTTTGTAGAAATAAATGAAAAATAGAGAGAGTTCTACTACAATACATTTTTACAATAATATAGTTGCACTAATTTCATATTCTTAGAAATGTTACAGTAAAATCGATCTTTGAATTTAAGGAATTATTTAATCTTCTTGCACAATGAAGAATTCTTCTATTTCATTAACCGTTTAACTGCAATTTCTTTTGCGCGATTGCAATTAAACGTCACTCATATATTTTCGGATACTACTGATCCGAATAATTGATAAAAAATCTAATAAATTTTTCTTATTTTGGTCTTACTGTTTATTACGTCTACAGATACAAAAGTTCTTAATCTGAAAAAAATGCATGTAATCTTACATGGAAATTACATGTTCGTGACTGGAAAGTTACCTAAATATGATTGGAAATTTACTGAAAATTGTAAATTTCCAATCATATTTAAGTAATTTAAATAATTTTCCAGTCATAAACATACAATTTCCATGTAAGATTACATGCATTTTTTTCAGTGTAACAATTTCAAATAGATTTATAAATATCTTGCTGTAATACGTAAGAATGTCCCTAATATTTTTTATGTCACTCGTTTACTTCGTTTATGGGTTCGTTCACTTCTGCTTTTCGTTTATGCTACTCGCTTTATGTCGCTCGCCTCGTTGCTCTCGATCTGCCTTCAAGATCGATCGCGCATAACGCGAGCGCGTGCACGCGCGTTGAATTTCTATGGAGCGGAATTCTCCATTCATTCATACCGTTCGCTTGCGATTTCACCACAGATGTATTCATACGAATTCATATCGCGCCTCCTGGAGCTTTCTTGATCGGAAATGCAGCACGATGGATGCGACGCATACACACGAGGCTATTCAACGCTCAACATTTTTCTTAACTCTTTGAGGTTTAATATTTTTCAATTTAAAAAGAAAATGCATGATTTTTTGTAACTAAAAATATACAATAAAATCCAAAAAAAACAACGGAAAAATGTCAAACTGTTAAAATAAAGGGAAATGCTATTTTAAAATTTTTTTAAATGTGCATATATAAATTGTTGATAATATATCATGACATTATTGCAGATTATTATGAGGGATCATTTTTTTATATAGGCTATTGGTGCGATTGCATCATTACATCAATGATGTATCCGTAAATCCCTGAATATTAACATACGAACGTGTTCCCATCTGATCGTCGTTACCTTTTTACGGTTTTACGTCGCGGTGCATAATGTAAGTCGAGTTCCCAGTGGAGAGGTGCGAGAAAACCCGTTTGTCGCATAAATTCGCGACTACGGGAAAACCTCCTGGTCGGCATGCTCGCGAAAGGCATGCTCGCGAAAGGCATGCTTGCGAATCTGCCACAGCTGCACTCACCGTGTGTCGCTCGCCATGAGACGAGCTTTATCGTGCGAAACGCGTGCCGTTGCGGGGGCACGTGAGGAATTTGCAAGCGGAATTCCGGTTCCAGCCAAAGAGATGTTTTTTTTTATAAGAGCCTGTTTTTGTTATTTACAAACAGTTCCGCTATTTACGAACATATATCTCTGGATTAAAAAGCTCGCTAGAGTTATGTATATTAACCCATGATCTCTTCGTTTATTTGTAGAAGAAAATTATTTAAAATGTATCATTTGAAATTGTCGCTGACGTTTGCCGACTTTTCAACGTTATTTCAACGTCAAAATGTTATTAAAGACATCATTTTGATGTTAAAATAACTGACAAATAATGTCGACTTCCTATATCTATACCACAATTCTGTAACTCCTAACGACAGTGTCGTTATATTATTGTTATTGCGCAGATATTTGCATAGTAAGAAAGTTGCGTAACAATAGTAATGATATCGAACTGTTGTTAAAAGAATCAGGGTACTACGATGAATTACTTGTAACTCCGCGTTACCGTTTTCGTTATTATATACTATAACACGTACAGCATCAATCGCAAATATAAATAATATACTGAACGAATACAAACAAATTCACACTATCATGTATCACTGTCATTTCCTATTTCTACGAAGAAGAAAATTCTATTCAAGACTTCTCGCGATCCGCTGTATTCCAGTCACTTCTCCCTTTACTTTTGAGAGAAACCTCAAACCGATTTATAAAGTTCCTATCTCACTGACGGCACGCCTTTATCTCTGTATAATTCTCAGGTGGAGCGATAATGTAAAATTTAATCTAGCTTAAAGTTTCGCGGCTGATGAAACCCAACGATTTTGGTCCCGTCGTGCTGAGGTTCAAACTTTAAGCTCCGATAAAAGTCGGCCCGTTATGGTCTCCATTGTTCCTATTGGTGGGTTATTTTTACGACACAAATTTTTATCGATCGTGCTGTGTATCAAACACCCTGCGATTTCCGTTGTTATGTACAACGGTTCTCTTTCGTGCGACTTTTTTGCACTGATACTATACGAATTACGTCATTGATGCATGTGACAGAACGAGAATCAAGTTTTCATCGTGGTCGTTTCTCGCAAACGACAGCGCAAGTTTATCGGGGATGCCTGTAACTGGGTAAAGAGACCTATTGCACGACGTGCTTGCTTGCTTTTAGACGACGTACCATATAGCCATCTCATGAGATTGTTTACGAGAAGCACTATTTTAGATCAATATCGAAACATTTTTATCGATCCATAAGAAAATCAATAAAAAATACTTTTATAAGCCATACAATAAGTCAAATTATTACAGAAACAGTTTGCTTCGCGAGAATATTGATTATATCTCATTGTTATTTGTTGCAAACTCGCATTGCAATACCAATTATTTTGTACATATATTCTTCTGAATAAATGTATACAATTATTCTCTTGTGTTTATTTATCTTTCTTTTTTTCAAAACATTCCAAAATTCATACCGAAATATTGTATGAAAAATACTCGTTTATTTCAAATAATATTTTACGCAAATCTAAATTTCGGGTAAGTTTATAGCTAATACGAAGAATTACGTTGTCCGTTCGAACACAATTACGTAATCCTATGAAGATAAAGGAGGACAGCTATTGCAATTTCTAGAGCTATGAATATTTTGCACGCGTCGGTGTTTCTTCTCTGTAGTACCTTCCTCGCGGTACGTTTGGAACGCGCGTGGTGCATAAAGTGTGGAGAATGCAAGTGCACGAATTCAGTTTGACTTACAAAGTCCACCGGCGCGGCAGAGTGCCCTCGAATTCTTCTCCGTCGCACATTTTCGTGTGCCCCCGGCTATCGAACAACGTGCTTTAAGACATAGGATAGGATCGTATCGTCGATATAAGCCACAGCAACGATTTCCCACTTATGATTACAAATATGTCACCTCGATAAAATTTACGAAAATAAACACGTTATCTAATTGTAAATACTTCAGTTAAGATTCAATTTATTGAGTCTTCTAAACGTGGAAGTTATTGAACGCATAACTTTAAATAACTTTAAAGTAATGATTATATTGCTAAAGAAATGCAAGGAGAAAAATTATTGCACTATTTCAGTCAGTTCGTACTAGTATTAATAAATAGCTTCATAAATTAGAAAATCGCATTTACATATAAGATATAAACTGCTATTTTATCATTGAAGCACTTATGATTGTATGTAGAAAAAATATAAAATTTCTATACATTTTTTCATATATAATTTTTAATCTCAGCCATTCTCTAAGAACGGAATAGATAAAGATCGCGAACATTAAATCTATTTATAAATATAAGTATCCATTACATCTAATAGTTTGATATTAAGTGTAAAAGGATAAATTGTCGTGTTATTTGTAAACAAATGTAGGTACTTGAGAGTTCTTGATTAAGAACTGTTATTAGGTTTAGATTCGAAATAAGGTGGTACGAGGTTTTGGCGTCAGCTTCTCCAACACAAAGGGACGAAATTTTCCAGGATCTGCAAAGTTTACGAGGCACAAAGTCGTGCTAGTTTAAAATTTCAGCAAGAGAGTCTCGTTCTCGTAGCCTGAAGCCATCGCGCTAGATACTCTTATAATACATCGCTGACTCTCTCGAAGGCGAACTTTGAATAAAAAAGGGTATTTCTTGGTTGTTAGGGGTCGACTTTCTTTCATCTTAGATTGTACGGAAAATAAAGATTTGATACTGGAAAAAAGTATAGCGGAAGAAACTCTGAATCTTTTAATTCTCAACAAGTTAATATCATAATACATTCGCAGAGCTCGTTATAATTAATATTTCTTGTAAAAAGGTTGCATGCATATATATATATATATTATGGAAAATAACATAAATATAATGATCGGAAATTTCAGAAAATAAATACTTTTCTAATAAAATATTATTTTAATGATGTAATTAATAGTCGTTTTAATACCTTTATTTAACGTATAATTAAATAAATGAATAATTCATATGGAAAATATCTAATTACTATTTTCAAAACGTTTCTGTTATTGATAATTTATCTAACAAAAGTTCCGTTTACAAACAATCACGTTGCCGGAACAAGCGAACGAAGGAAACAAAGAAACAGCAACACAGGGATGCGTGTTAGGTGAAATAATCAACGACACGTCGTCAGTTTCCAGAGGACCGCTTCTCTAAGCACGTTTCAGGGATAGAGAGGCAGGAGGACAACTAAGGCAAGGAAGTAGTTATGGAAGAAAGGAAGTCCCAGGAAGAAAGAGAAAGAGGAGGATGTTATCTTTTATCTACTCACGAGTTACGACCGGTTGTTTGGCGGGGGCCATTGTACCGTTTCTATGGTCAAGACACGTAACGTGCGGAAACAGCAGCCGGCTCTTCTCTCGCTTCTTCTCCTCCCATCACAAGCGGAGATGATCTTCGTAAGAGAGGAGAAACATTAAGTTATGAAACTTCTCCACCCGATCTCCGCGTCACCGATCTCTTTTGAGCAAAGATATTTATTTTCGTATTTCTAGTCTCGAAGAAACAGAAAATTGTATGAGAGAGAGAGAGAGAGAGAGAGAATCTTTTCAATGTGTGTTGTACAATGTTTGTTAAATGTAAATAGTTCATGTAATCAATGATAATTTTTCAGATAAACAGATCCGTATCTACAACTTTTAATCGTCGAGTGTGTGTGTGGCCAATAGAATAACTTTATCTAGAAATAGTCGCAAGTTTTTTAAAATTTTAGGGAAAACCGAAGGTCGTTGGCATCGCGTTTCATTTATATTTATGACGAAAAAACAAGACAATGGAAAAGTTACCGCAAAAGATTTCTTTTATAATATAGGTACTTTTCCCTAAGTTTTATTTGAATCAAACAATAGAAAAAGAGAAATATCGAATTCAAGGATGACTTGCTATATCGCATGTGTGAACATTCAATCACAACTTAACTCTGACAAAACGTTTTATGTTTAATATTTCTATATTAAAATATAGTGAAACTAAAATAATTTATATTTTTTTTCTGTTTTGCTCTTTGATTATTACAAAATTATTTTTGAAAGGTATAATTTTTTACTAAGATCGAAGTGCATATCTACTATATATATTATTTCTATTATTTTTCTATTAGGTTTTCATTAATTTAATATAAAGTTTATCATAGAGGCAAAACTTACACCGTGATATGATATTAATTTTAAAAATCCAACGTAATTGAGGTAAGTTGACTATAATACAGCATGTTTGTATTTCATTTATTGCGAAGAAGATGTATAAAACTAGTGTATAAAACTATATTACTGGTATAAAAATATAGAGAAAAGTTCTCTCTGTCATATTAGTACAGTTTAATCATAATAATTAATTGTTTAAAAAGTCTAATGCCGAATTGGTGAAAACTGTGCCAATAAGTCCCGATCTTTCCTACGTATTTGCTGCACTGAAAAAAAATATAGTCAATTTTAATAAATATTTAGTTCAATACTACCAACTAAACATTTACTTATAGTAAATAAATATTTGTTCAGTAAAAAGAATGATTGTTAAGTCAAATTAATGTTTCTTGTATCAAATAAATATATCTTTATATTTAATAAATATTTAGTTGACAGTATTGAACTAAATATTTGTTAAAATTGACTATATTTTTTTTCAATGTGGACATGTACAGCGAAAAAGATAAATTTCTTTTAAATTTACCGGTCTCTTTTAAACTGTATTAAAAATACAGTTAAAGATGACTCACAAATCACCTTCCGCAATTTACCGTCTTTAAATATCCCGAAGATTTTTGCCTGAAAATAAGATGAGGACGTACTAATCAGAGCGAGCATTCGTTAAGAGTTGAGTTTGGACAAAATGGCAGAAGGACGGAAACGTATTCAGGATGCGACGAGTAGAGATGGTTCGAGGGTCGATCGTCCCCTGTCTAAGTCCGGGGGATAACAGCCGGATTAGCGCACAAGTATGCAGCGTTAATGCCGCCACCGCCCGCCAGCTTCCTCTCGTTCCTTATGCACCGACGCACTCCTGATGCACTCCGCCGAGTTAAACTCCTACCAAGGAAAACAGTGACGGGGCCACCGGCGGCGAACTTTCGACTTAAGTCAGCCAGCCTGGCAGCTGACTTTCGACGCCATCTTCACCGACTCGGATCCGCGAAAACAGGATTTCCGGCTAAGCGCCATTACGCACTCCGCGCGGCAGCTGCCGGTGTAAAACGTAATAGGATGCGCGGTTTGATTATAAAACTAACAGTGCAAACTCGTTGAGTCGCGTTTGGGTGAATACCGCCTCGCGGGATGTTGTAAATAAATCTTAAGAGATGCGAGAAAAAACATTTATGAAGAAAACATTTTTGGAGTAATATTTAATGTAGAAATAATTGTCTATTTTTGTTTATTGTATTACGGAATGTTACAGAATGAACTTTTAATTCTGTTTTACCAAATTATTGTTTTTGAAACGCGGAAACAGGTAATTCACTTTAGTGAGAACATTTAATTGCATAATTAATGAATATTTTTTTAATTATTGATTTTAAATCTACCAGACTTTCAATACTTTATCTGTCAATACTTTTACCTAATATAAATATTAAGATATATACTGGCAAAAGCTCTTCCACGCTTTGTATATTTAAAATAGTATTAAAGGGTTAATGATTGAACGTATTTCAATCGAGGCTGTATTTGACATATGCATATGTCCCTTTTGAAGATGTATGTTTCTCGATTACCATCAGAAATTATGCCTTTCGCATAGATTCTCTTTACTGATGCCCTTTATCAAGTCAAAACCCCCAAGCATCGTAATTATTACAACCAGTCGCGCAGCAATGGCGGATTTAAATGATTGCCGCCGGCTCGTATAAAATATAGATTGGTTTTGGAATATCTACTTCAGTCTGCTAATTAGCGTGGAAAACAAAGGCGCAAGAAGGCAACGATTGGCCGTTCGTCATTTCTGCAACTTGATACTTTTCTTTTAAATCCACGCGCTCAAGCAGAATACAGGTTGCATTGTCTTGACGAAGCACCTTCCGGAGTTTGGAATAAACAATGTAACTGGAAAAAGGGAGAAACGAAAAAGAAAGCAATAGCGTTTTAAAATTCTTACTTCACGTTTTTCAAAGTGACGAGATCGTTACGTCATTAGTGAGGTTAGAAGTAATTCTTTGGAGCATAAAAATAGACAAAATGGAAATGTTTTCTTCTTATATAGCGCACATGCTCGTAAAACGTAACTTATAAAATATAAAATATTAAATGTCACAGGACCAAAAGTTTACGTTTTATTAACTTTAATCGAAATTATTAAATTTTTATAAAAATTTCACAATTGTTGCTATTTTTACGTAAATTGTTTTTCACTACGGTTTCACAATAAAATGTACAACTATTGGCAAATTTAAGAGTAGAAACGATACAGTATCGCATTTTTGTGGCTTGAAAGTGGAACGATAAGTAAACAATACCAAATAAATATTGACACGTGTCGAACAGGCATCGTTTGTTCAGCCACAGTACTTGATATTGCTGGCCTTTGTTGATATTTAATCGTATTTTGCTAGTAAGAAATAGAATACTATATTAAAGAAGATTTTTAAATTACGTTTTGTTTTAGATTTTAAATGTATTAAACAGGCGTTTCATCATTTATGAAATGAATAGTAGCGAGACAGATTAAAGAGATTAAAAAATAAAATTAATTGTCACTTTTGCGACATATTACACTTTTTCGTGTAACATGAAATAATAAATATCAAAGTATAAAAAAATTATTAGTGTTAAGAATAATAACTGACTGACAGAAGTAACTAAAAAGAATAAATTGTTTTTTTTTTTGTTATGATATAGAAATACTTGTTAATTAAAACATTCTTTTAAGATTGTAGAATCTGAATGTACTGTTATCGCAAGTTTAGTATCTAAGAACAATCGCCTTTCACAATTCTCGTTAATTAGTAAGCGACACAATGGCAATTTGTGTATATGTGTGTGTGTATGGGTGTTATAGCGTTTTTCACTGGCAGAACTGGTGCGCACTCAGTGCATATTAAAGCTGTTACACTAACTTAATTTGAATGTAAAAGTGAGATATCTCAATTAATAAAATACCCAATGTATATTTTATCAAATACCACAATAAAGTATATTGAGGATTTCGCGATTTAATTCGTTTCTATATTTTTATTGAATGTACATTTTTACATCGATTGTACAACGGCTTTAAAGTGCATTGAGTGCGCACCAGCTCTGCCAGTGAAAAACGCTATTTGTTAATTATTTTATAATCTGAACTATGCTCACGCGCGTTTTTCATTTGCAAAAAGATTTCTTTTGTTGTTTTCCGAAATACAAATAATTCTATCAATGACCTCTACTAAACAATGAATAACTAACACAATAATAAGTAACACAATTAATTTAGAGGGATTTAACTTACTATTCTATATCAATCTGTTAATTTTTATAATTAATTTCTCTCAACCACTATATTATCAATGTATTATTAATAATAGTATTATTTTAAATATCATTTATTTATATTAATGATTTAGCAATATAGGTACAATAGTCATATAAATAGCTTTATCAATGATTTTATAAATCCTGTTTAACGTTATACAATAATTATACTAATTTTTCTAAATTTTTAAAATCATTCAAAAATTAAAATTATACATAACTTGTATAAGGTAGAGCGGAGCTATTTGAGCATAGGGGCAAGTTGCAAATATCTAAATATATATATAGATACGTCTATGCTTGCATAATGTAGCACAAAGACAGAGATTACTGTACCTTAATACAATAATCTGTGTCCTTCAACAGCCAAATACGTACGCTTTTTCGTTTTTGTATATCAAAAGTAAAATTATTAGGTGAATATTCTTTTTGGTCTACATGGTAATTAGAGCGATTGATAATAATCAAATGTGTTTTTTTAGATATAAATTATTATCGTATTTTTTAACTTTAATGTTTAAGTTGCTATTTTATTTACGGTTTTTCAGTTATAAAAAAGTATTTCAATCAACATCGATGTGGGACTTGTTGGACCAATATCTCATAACTAACCTTATAAACTCAGCTGCTTAAATGAAATTTGCCTTTATCAATGCTTTTTATTCTATGTTAACGATTAAACATATATTTTACGTTTAATTATTATTATAAAGAGTAAAGATTTTAATTTTTATAATTTTGTTAATTAAAGCATTTAAAAAGAAAGAATAATACAAATTATTATTATATATTT
Source organism: Mycetomoellerius zeteki (assembly GCF_001594055.1). Taxonomy (NCBI): domain Eukaryota; kingdom Metazoa; phylum Arthropoda; class Insecta; order Hymenoptera; family Formicidae; genus Mycetomoellerius; species Mycetomoellerius zeteki. The sequence continues at coordinate 1,191,218 of NW_017257470.1, read as the reverse complement.
AAGATGCAAATAATAAAAATTTGATTAATATACACATAATCCTTTCATAATATATTTTTATAATATATAATCTTTTTAATAATATATAATCTCATTAAACGATTATCTTCATGGCTCAACTTATCCTTCGAAGATGCTCAACCATAGATGGGGCATATTGATCCACTTTGCATCCTTGTAATTAACATAATTTTTTTCTTATTTACGAGATATAAGGATTTATACGTACTTAATTATTGAACCAGATGAACATGCAACGTTTTAAAGCATTTACCATTGGTCTATCATAATTGTGTGAAGATTTGTAATAATTTAAAGAGAAAGTGTCACAACTAGCCCCGCTCTACCCTACATGTAATATACCTATTTAAAGGATTTATCTTATTAAAAGGGGGGACAAAAAATTTGATTTTTTGAAAATTACATTTCTTTAAATCTTACATGTGTGTAGAATTAACTCCTAAAATGATTTTGAAAAAAAAATTTCTGAGATAATGGTCATTTTCTGAGACATTAATTGCGCGGGGCAAAAATTGAGCAGGTAGCAGGAAGGCTGAACATATTGTGCTCATTTCAAGAGACCAGTTTCTAATCTATCGTGTCAGGACTTTTAGAATGAGTTATAGAAACCGAAATGAGGTAAACTTTGACTATCGTCCTTTAAATAAACTTTGACTATCCTTTAAGTAAAACATTGGCAAATATTTTTATAAGAATAGAGTAGTAAATGTAAAATATAAATTAAGCAAGAGACTATTTTTGTAAACAATTTGCATCTTTTATCTAATCCTCTTTATTAAAAATAAAAGTTTGCTCATTAGCAGTGGAAAATTGAGATATTTTTCAAGAAACTTCAGAGATAAATTTCAACGAAGTATGTCGTTCAAACTCGGAGCAACATAATATTAATATTCAAAGTAAAATATCATTAAAACAATAAATTCATTTCAAGAAAATATGATTACTTATTAATAACTTTTATAAAATATCAAACTTCCTGACATTAAAGAGAATATCTCTAATTTTAAAGTAATGTGTCTAATCAGGAATTATCCACATATTATAACGAAGAAGTGGATTTTACGAACGTACAATACAGTTCACGAAGAAATGTATAATTTCAAATAAATGCAAACGGAGTTGTGGTCTTTTTATTAGTCACTTGAAATACATAGTTATCCCGCAATTATCATTGTGGCGCGTTCATTTCTGTTTATTATGCTATGAGGATACATTAACCTTTAAAACTTTTAGAATAAATCTCACTCTAAAGAGTGAAATCTTAAAGATTGAAAATTGAGCCACTCTTTTTCAAGACTAGCTCAATATCCATTATTAATTTGTTTCAAATAAAGAGAAAAGTTTCTAGAATATAAATAATATTTTTTTCCGTAGTTTAATTCATTACCGTAATAACATTAAAAAGTTATTCAAGTATAAAGGCTTAAGTGTAGCGTCTTCCATTGCGTTACCTTTGTAACAATTTCTTTTTTTGTGGTAACTAAAATTTAAAAAATTTGTAACTTTTAGAAGCAAAATAAAATAATTTCCTGTTCTACGTGTGCGTGTGTGTGTGTGCGTTCATGCATTTTTAATAAATTTGTAAATAATTTAGATACTTTACTATGTATTACAATAAAAGAAGGCTTAAGCATAAGGAGTACTTTCGATTTAAGTATTTATTTAGATAGCGTACAAAGAGAAGCGGTTTTGTACCGAGGGAACCGCTGCCGCACTCTCACAAGTTAAGGCGCGTAATTGCGCTTAGCGCGAAAATCCTGTTTTCACGGATGTGCCCCTACAAACGGCGGCAACCGAATAGCGCGTCGAGACCGAGTTAAGTCGAAAGTTCCTATGTCGTCATGACTCGGCGCGGAGTTAAACTCAGCAAAGTGCGTCAGCGGTGCACCAGCGGCATCGCGGACGTACAGAAAGACAGTAACGTTGAAGCAACGATTAAATCGTCGAGATGTTTCTCAGGCTCAAAGAGATGCGGTAGTGCTCGAGTACCGCTATTCTCTCTATCATGATGTATTAAGAAACAAATTTAATTTGTCGATCTCATTGGTTCACGAGCCATGATTGGAAATAATAAAAAAAAATCTAGTTTGTGTGTTAAGTGTGTATAAAGTGTAAAAATTTTATAATATTTAAATACGTAAAGTCAAATATAAAGGAGAAACAAACTTTTCTTTCTTTCAAAAAAACAAAAATATTGTTTTTAGAATTTTATTTTAGTAGAAAATCTTGCTATATAATTATTATGTTATTTTTATAATAGTTATTCTAATTATAATTTTATCTGATAAAGTTATTTAAAGTTAAAGTAAAATCAAAACATACCGGAGATACCTTCTCTCAAAAGTATAAGTTTACATCTATCATTATTTCTCTCAAAAGTATAAGTTTACAGACTATCATTAATTAGAAGTACCATCATTATAAAATATTATTAGTATTATTACTTAAGTTTTGTTGTAAATACTCTAATTCTACACAGATTCTACAATCCTTCAGCCCTCAGCCGCTCCGTGCATTTCTGACGCACTCCAGTTACAAACTCCAAGGATAACAATGACATGACGGTAAAGGACAGAACTTCCGTCTTAAATCAGAGCGAGCAAGCGGTTTCTCAACCGGGCTGTTCTTATCCTCTTGAACCACGTTCGTGAAAACAAGATTTTGCAGTTGACAGCCATTACTAGCTTCATTTCGCAAACGGTTCGCCCGAAGCCGATCCGCTGCGATGTATCTGTTTGATTTCCTGCACCTCACTCTTGTTTTAACTTCGCAAATTCGTCCATCACTTGTCAGAACGATTTTCCCGAGTGCGAAATTCACCGTGGATCCGCTTTGATGCATCTAGTATTCTAGTAGTACGTTACATCCGGTGCGGTATACCAGCGCATTTCCAATATATTTCATTGATCGTGACTTCAAATAATTTATCAATGTGAATCAGCCCATTTCTTATAAATAGCTCTCACAGTTTATTATAATATATAATTATAAATTTAGTTTGCAATTATGTCTTCCACACTATGGAAGGAATTGAGACATAAGAAGTCAAATCTTTCCAAACAAAAAATATTAGTTTATTATTAATATAAAATATTTTTTTGAGCGTATATAATCAACTAATAATTTCACATAAACCTAAAAATTGTTTCTAATATAATAATACAATTCAAAGTACATATTTTATTTTGTTGTTTCAAGCAGCTCCAATTTTAAGCTGCAAAAATAAACACAATAATTCGAGCATAATCAATAATCAGTTATATAAAGTACATGAATATTTTGCAGAATAATTTATACCGTTATTCAATTTGCTTGAAAATTGAGTAAATCAACAGTCGAAGCTTTCATTCAAATATCATACGACTCATACATATCTATCAATATATATGTATGTATTTACATTTACAGTCTTCATATTTTTAAATTTAGCTAAAAAAATATCATTTGTTTTGCATGAAATGCAATAAAGTATCAAGTAAGATAATACAAATAACAAAAAGTATCCATTATGTAACAATCATTTTAGAACAAATAATTTATCACATACTTTTTATTAAAAGTTCACATTCTTGATATTGTGACATATTATATGTATATTGATTTTGTTATTATTTACAATATCATTAAAATATAATACAATATAAACTTATGTTAAAATATAGATATATAGATACATAATTGCAACGTATTTTGGTAAAAGCTTAAAAATTCAATTTATTTTGTAATAAATTAGTTATTATTATTATTTAAAGCACTTCTGCATATTTAGAAACAAAATTATTTTTTAATCATTCTTTTTCAATAATTTTTACTACATGAAACATAAATCTAACCAGTTGACATTCAAACATTAAAACTGAAATTCTAACCAATGCTATCATATCCTCTGCGCAGCAGTAAAAATTCCCCTTATTATCTCCAAACATGAGTATTATCTTCCAAAAGATAACGTTCACGTCGCCATATCGTTATATTTTTCTTCATGTTTCGCTTCGCTGGTATTACCAACTTATAACAAACCCAAGTCGTTCGTATTTCTTTGTTACGATCTAGAGAAGATGAAGTGATAAACTAAGCCTTGTAGTTTTCAACAACGATGTCGCCAAGATGCACCTGAGGTAACAGCGAGGTGATTTCGCAAAGTTCTCCCTTTCTTCCTCGTACATTGCAACAACGTGTGTCCAACGAAACTGGAAACGCGCTCGCAAAAAGAAACGGACGGTCACTTTTCCTCACTTTGTTTACTTGCGGCTTGTGGGCGCCCGTTCGATTTTCCTTGGCGAGGAGATCCCGGGAACACCGAGAATACCATTTCGTTTTCTTCCTCTCGTTTGGTTCATTCCTTCGTTTGCAATAGAGCAAGCAACTGATACAGCAGATAATAAATGTTACTTCCAGAGATAGTTCGATCTCAAGCAGTAACGATGCTCTGGTTTCGTGTTTTGATTTTTATTTTGTTTTACGAGAGGTAGATCAACTTTGGTTTAGACTTAGACTATTTGTCTCCTGCTTGGAAATTGAAATAAAGCTTACTCTTTTATTACATATTTTTTTTAGATATATTCGCTACGTGCAAAATTTCTTTTTGTTAATTACTTTTTGTTTTTACGAAATATTTCCCTTTCAATTTTTTTTATCAATATGTAGTGATTTTATTTGTCGATACATCAAATATATAACAGTAGCGTTTGCAATATAGAAAACAGTTTACAGTACAGAAAATAGTAGATACTATCAACGAAAATTCGATTTTATACTGAAACTTTATTTTGTATTTGAATATTGGTGGAGGTCACAATTTAATTTATCAACATACTGAAATAAATTTATTACATCCTTTTCTTTAAAATTTTGTCGTATAATAATTTCTTTTCTTCTTAAATAAATTTTTTATAAAATTTCATCTATTTTACAAGTATAATTATTTCGTTAAATAATCATCATGAGAAGTTGATATTTTAGCTGACACGTTTATAAGTATATTATCTTTCGCAAATAGTAAGATCGATCGTGCCAAAGACACCTTTAAAATTATAGTATCACATATATAGAATTAATATATAAGATATATGCTCAAAGACAGGCAGATCAAGGCAAAGAGTTGATAATACATTAATAAATCAATTATTAAAAAACGTATAAAGTTAGCTCAGAAACATTTCTTTGTAACATGACTGAGAAAACCTTGCAAAGCTATTATAGTAATTATGATAATTTATTAGTTTTCAATCTGTTTCATATTATTAACGCAATATTCTTTCTGTCGATTAAAAAAAATTAATGTATATTAATCAATTATGTATGTACATTGAAAAAAAATATAGACAATTTTAACAAATTTCCTATATATGCACGATTGCCTTTAACTCCAATAGACTTATTTGACACTATAAAGCAATATTATAGAGATTAAGTTGGCTCATGGTCTGTTTTACAGACAGGTATGGCGGTTTACGCTGCACCCTAATTTTAAATTTAAAATCGTATTATGAAAAGACTAAGAGAAAAAATAATACAATATAAATAAAACTGATTTAGGAAACTACAAGCATTTAAAATGACGTAATATTATTAATAATCAGTCATTATTATTTAAACCACGTAATTTGCAAAAGAAAATCGTAAGAATTTTATTTTCGCATTCGTAGAATTCGTTTTTAGCTGATTTGGTATAGAAACAAGCTACAAATATACAAATTATGAGTTTGTAGGGGAGAGTTGCTGAATGCGTACTGGTCGCCTAAATCGTGTACCTTATCAATATTTTATATTATTAATTAATATAGGCAATATTTAGTAACAATAATATAAAATATATGAGAAATGAGTAATATAGACAAAAATATAATAGCCTA